>NC_031770.1:42854916-42972372 GCF_001522545.3 Parus major | reverse complement strand
TTTTTTTTTTTTTTTTTCCCCTTATGAACAGATTTAAGAAATTTGTCTGGATTAATGCTGAACTGAATGCATCTGAACTGAAAGAAACGTTTTGAGATTGCTCTCCTGACAGAAATTGTGCGAAAATGGTACACTGAGGTCCCTGCCTGCACCTGTGGGAAGGCTGTAACAATATTTTTATATTGCAGTTTATTGGCCCATAAAAGACGATGTAATAACAAATGTAACAGTAAATTTATGCAATAGTAGTGGTTCCCCTCCCACTGACTGGACATGAGTGATCAAAGGTCTTTGCAAGAAGATAAGCACAAGGTTAGCAGAACTTCCTCCAAGTTCAGGGAGTCTTCAAGAAGCATGCAATCTGATGATTATTTCGCTAGAAAACTTAAAGCCTTGAACGGTAGCATGGGTCCTCCTGTTTCTTCAAATGCCTCCAGCAAAGCTGAAAATAATCAAACAAATGGTACACCAGCCGTGCCTAAAATGGGTGTTCGAGCAAGGGTATCTGAATGGCCTCCTAAAAAGGATTGCTCTAAGGAGCTGAGTAAAGCTGCTTGGGAAAACAGACCTCCAGCCAGTTACGAAGGTGTTGGCTCAGTACTTCCAAATGGACAAAATGACCAAAGTGATGAACAGCAAGAAGAGCTAGAACTGGAATTTACAGAGGGAAAATATTCAATTGGAGATCTTTTTGTTCATTCACCTCAAAGGGGACTTCATCCCATAAGGCAGAGAAGCAACAGTGATGTGACAATAAGTGATATTGATGCTGAAGATGTGTTAGACCAAAATGCTGTTAACCCAAATACTGGAGCAGCTCTTCACAGAGAATATGGCAGTACTTCTTCAATTGATAGACAAGGCTTGTCAGGAGAAAATTTTTTTGCAATGCTGAGAGGATACAGAGTGGAAAATTTTGAACATAAAACCCTTGCTCCTTTTGGATTTTCTGAGTTTTTCCACTGTGATCCTACGGTTTCTCCGAGTCTACATGCTGCTGCACAGATTTCCAGGGGAGAGTTTGTCAGGATTTCTGGGTTGGATTATATGGATAGTGCCCTACTTATTGGTCGAGACAGGGAGAAATCTTTCAAGAGGAGACTGAAATCAGAAGCAGTAGAAACATCTCTCTTTAGAAAACTGCGAACAGTTAAAAGCGAGCACGAGACTTTTAAGTTTTCATCAGACCTGGATGATAGACTTGAGAGAAATGTCCGTTCTTGGAACTGTCAGAAATGTTTTGCACATTATGATGTCCAGAGCGTTTTGTTTAACATAAATGAAGCAATGGCTACCAGAGTCAATGTAGGAAAAAGAAAAAATATCACCACTGGGGCTTCAGCTGCGTCACAAACTCAGATGCCAGCGGGCCAGACTGGAAACTGTGAATCTCCCTTGGGAAGCAAAGAGGACCTCAATTCAAAAGAGAATTTAGATGCTGATGAGGGTGATGGGAAAAGCAATGATTTAGTACTGAGTTGCCCTTACTTCAGGAATGAAACTGGTGGGGAAGGAGATAGACGGATTGCACTTTCTAGGGCAAATTCAGCATCTTTTTCTTCAGGTGAAAGTTGTTCTTTTGAGTCCTCTCTTAGTTCCCATTGCACAAATGCTGGTGTTTCAGTACTTGAAGTACCAAGAGAAAACCAGTCCATTCACAGAGAGAAAGTGAAGCGTTACATCATAGAGCACATCGATCTTGGAGCGTATTATTACCGCAAGTTCTTCTATGGAAAAGGTAAATTTTTCTAATGCAACTGTTCTCACATATCCATGCATTAGAGTTAAGTCGTTTAGCAAAGGTTTTTTTTTTTGTTTTCCTTCTCCATAGAGAGATCTAGGTATTCCAGGGAATCCTGAAACTCTTCACTGAAATTAAGCCTGTTACTTTCACTCTCTCGGGGCAAAGCAGTGGGTTATGTATGGTTATGCAATACCTGTGTGAGTTCATGAAGTCATTTAATGAAAACTCATATAGAATAACATGTAAGCTAACTTCTCCAACCCAAACTTTCTTGATCAGCAGGAGGAAAAAATGCCATTTACATCCACTAAATGCATTGGAAATACTGATAACTCAGAGTGGAAATAATTTATTTCCTAAAAGGTGACTCCAAAAGAAAGAGTTTTATTATTGAGGCTTCTGACTCTCTCCTAGATTCAACTGTCTTGAAGTGTGTTTTGAGGCCTTATGGTCATATTGTATGCACATGAACATACTGCTTAAGTAGAGAGCTTCTGATGTTATTCAGTTTTTCAGCTTAAAGGAGGATGTTATACCTTTCTCCTAGCCTTATACCTATTTCTTTTAGGATGTGTTCAGTCTGCAAACGTTCCAGGATACTCTTGTCAGCAGAGTAATTATCTTGCCTTTAATCCTTATTCAGATAAACTGTTTTCACTTTGTGATGAACTCTGATAGTCTGCATTCAGTACTGGCTTCTGCAATGTGGATGAAATCCCTGCTTTTGTGGGAGAACCCCAAAATACCTGTCTCTGTCCTTTTTGTATTATGAATTACAGCTAGATCTTCTTGCTTTTATTAAAAGAAAAAAAGCCTGCTCTGTTTTTAAAATACTGTTACAGCCTGATAATTCTTGTTCTTCTTGAAATCGTACTTTCTCTGCTTTCTAACTATACTTGAACATCAGGAAACAAGCACGGTACTGTTACTCCTTCCTCTTGTAACCCTTTAAAAGGGACTCAGAAGAGGATCCAGTACAGTGTTGGTCACAGTACAATAGACACTGAGAACATATTAGCTGTAAAAAAACTATTTAAAAGGCAAGGAAGAGAAGAATCTGGATCTGTGATGGAAGAGGAAGAAAAAGACCCACAGCTAAGCAAGGAATGGGTAGTAAATTCACAGGTTCAAAATGGATTTCAAGGTAGACAGGTTGTAAATGATATAAAAAATGTTGAGGGAGTCAGAGTGCAAGAGAATGAAGGGAAACTTTTAACAAAAGGACGGCACATTTTTTGAGGGGTGGAGAGAAGAAAACATTGGCACTCAAAAATGAAAGGAAAACTGTCAGTAGACAAAGGTTGTGGCAGGATGGGAAGGGGGAGACAAGAATTAAGCCAGATGAAAGAGGACTTGTTTGTGAAGTGCTTTTATCTTGGATGAGTTACAAGTGCTGAAGTGCAGAACACTTCTGTGAAGAAAAATCTTGTCAGAGAAATTATAAAAAGAAAATGCACATGCATACACAAAGCCACTTTAAATACTATATTATAAACAAATCTAATGACCTTTCTGGAAAATTGATGAGAATGTAATGAGTTTTTATTAACTCCTGTTCTGAAATAGTGTCTGAGTTTCTCAGAGTTTTATCCCATATAGTATAACTCTAGGAAACTTGAAGTGTTACTGATTGTTCTCTAGGTAGAGTTCTTAAAACGTAAATATGATGTGATTAATTTGATATCCAGTAATAAATTTTTACCTTCTCACCTTTACAATGATATGTTGTATGGCCTGTTGTTGGCATTATCTTTTTATGGAGCTGTAACAGAAGCTACGTGAGAGAAATCTGTATTGAATGGGTTTTGTGATGCAGCAAATCAGGGCAAACAAGCTGATGAAACAAAAATCTTAATTTTTAATATCTACTATCTTAAGGGATACAGCACGTAAGAAATCACCACATTAATTATTCCAATGGAGTGCAGTGCTCACCTAAGCAAAACTTATTGTGGATAGAAGAAATAATCCAGACATTTTGCATAGGGCACCAAGACATCTTGCTGCTGGCCTGAACTTCCATATTGAAAAGAAAAATTGACATTTATGTTCGTACTGGGTCTTTGTGATGCTCTTCCATGACAGTGAGCTCTCCTAGCTGATTTTTAGATTTAGTTGTGCAAGTTAATTTTACCAAATTCATTGTGGAAGGATGAAATAGAAATTTAGCAAACAGTAGTTACCTATACATAATTTCACTGCTTTGTTGCCTTTAAGAAAATATATATGAAAAAAGAAATATCTTTCTGAATATTTGATTTTTTTCACAGTTTTATAATTGGCATCAGCATACCAGTTTTATTTCTGTTTTAAGATGCATGGAAGAAACACCCTGGCATGTGTAGCACTAATTATTCCATTCCCTTTCAAGAAATATGAGATTTGGGATTCAGTGTTTTCTGAAATAAGTTGTAGTTTTATACTGCATATTTATAAGTTTTGTAACTATTGTTAAGGTCAAATCCAATGCAACTGATATAAAATACATTAAGTTTATTGAATATATCTTCTCAGTTTTCAGTTGAGAATTGTAAAAGCTAGACTATATATTATTTTATCTCATTGTTTTGATTATCATTGATTTGTCCATTTCCTTTTGTACAATTATCCTCATAGTTCCTTGAAACTTGTTTATTATTACCATGCTTTTTATTTGAGGGATGCTTGCAACCATTTAATGTTACTGTGTCTACCTGATGTGGGATTGAAAAAATGTCTTAAAAGAAGTGTACAGGCTTAGCAAGCTATTTGTTTTAACTCAGTTTTACACAATTAAGACTGTTGTGTTAGAAGAAAAGTTGACAACAATTCCTCAAAATGTAAAAGTAAAAAATTACAAATATTTTAGGATCCCTCTAGATCTCAGCTGGAAATAGCACTTGCTTTCTTCTTTTCTTCCAAGCTGGTTCTTTTAAACCAACACAATGTCTTAGGTTGCAAACCAAGACATATAAACACATTTAAATGAGCTTAATGAGTTTGTACTTTCTGAAATTAAAAAAAAAAGAAAAAGATAGTTTGAATTAAAAATGTTTTCCGCAGATCCCAGAATATCAGTAGCTGTGCTATTCAATTTACTTCAGCTTCCTTGCCTTTCTTTTCTGAAACTGGTTTATCTATTTTATTTTTAATGCATATAAATAGTGTGTTTGGGTTTGTGTCTTTCATGTTGTACAAGAAATTAGTTGGTATCTGCACACACTTGCATTTTTCTGCTCAGTGATACTGAAGCCAGGAAATCTACTAACTATGTAATACCCTTTTCTACATTTACATAAAAACGAAAAGCTCTGGACTTGTAACTAGGGAGTTTACCTTTCCTCAAAGCCTGAACTATGCAGCTGTGGGGAGTTTATATGCTACTGGAAGTGTTTGACCTCTGAACTTCTCTCTCTCTCTCCCCCTCTCTCTGTCTTCTTTGTGAAGTCCTGTTCCATTTGATAAAATTTCCCATTAAAGTTTTAATTTAACACTGGGAAGTCCATAAGATACTTATTATCCATGCAGGTAGAATTCTCAGGCTGGGAAAGGAATGTAGCTGGAGAGCATGAGCAGATAATTTAATGCCTGTGCCTCTGATTCCAGGTGTTCCTTCCAAAAAAAGTTGTAATGTGCTGATGCTCATTTTCCTTCCTCTGAGAGATGCATTGGAACCACCTACATACTTCATAGATAGATTTTTGAAAGACTACTGGAAACCCAATTTAAACTTGATTTGAGAAATAAGACTGTTTTTTATGTAGAGATGACTTCATTCTTTTGTATTAATTCTGAGAATACGAATAACTTCTTAGTGAAAGACATTTAGCAAAAAACTTCCTTACGCATTTCTATAAATACATTACTTTAAAAAAGTATCAGACTAATTCAAAAATGCTAGCAAAATGTGTTTGTTTTTTTTTAATCCAGACAGTCTTTAAGGAGAAATTAGACAATTGTTATTTAAAAGATGGGGTTATAACATACATTGGATTGGAAGCCATTTCAGCAGGCCATCCCATCTAATTGTCTCTTTAAAATGCCTTTAAAATGTTCTGAATAGGTTGCTCAAAACCTGTTTCCATTTAACTGTGTTACAGTATCTAAGGATGTAGGTTTCACAATCTCTCTGGGAAACCTGTTTTTGTTGGATTCCCCCCACTCAGAGGCTGCATTGAGTGGTGTTTGCATCTTGTTCTTTCACTTTGTATCTTCGAGAAGAGTCTGTTTCTCCTTTCTCTACAACCTCCCATCAGCTCATGGGATCTAGCAGTTATTTCTAGAGTAAATCTGCTCTTCTCCAGCTGCACAAGCCAATTTCTTTTAGCCTTTCTTCATCTGTTACATTCTCCAGCCCTAAAATTGTCTTCATTGTTGTCTGCTGGCCTTGTCTCACTCTGTCCAAAACCTAACACTGCTTCTTATGTGGCCTCAAAAGAGCCAAACAGAAAGGAAAAAATGTTCTCCTGAGCTGCTGCAATGCTCTTGCCCAGAGTGTGGTTACTTTCCACTTTGTCTGCTGGGAAGTTCTGCTGGCTGCTGGGCAGCCTGCGCTCACAGGGTCCCCTGCCCTGTTCCACAGAGAGCCTCCTGAGGCAGTGGGTTCCCAGCCTGTTGTATGAGCTTGTTCTGTTCTATGTGCATGTCTGTGGTGGTCTTCATGAGGCTTTTTCAGTCATTTTTCTTGGATTGTCAAAATGAGAGTTTGTTTTAAAGTGTCAGGTTGAAAACTTCAAGTGGTTTAGGAGTTGCTTCACATGCAGCTCAGCTGTCACAGCTCAGCAGTAGCTGCCTTGAGGGGAAGGGGAGAGTGGGAGGTGAAGCACAGATACCCTACAGCTGTAGGGCTCTACTTGTGTGGCTTTGCCCTTGCCTGCTTTTGTTAAAACTGCAGGGATTTTGCATTTCCATGTCTCTCCTGTGCACATATTCCTGGTTTGTAAAAAGCCTGCTGGTTATTCCCCTTCATCTGTTGCACCCATCTGCAGTCCTAACCTGCAGTACATGAACTGTTCTTTTAGAGCTTGGTCATGGACAACATCGTGTTGAGGATACACTCCATCCCGTCATTTAGATAATGTAAAAGCCTATTAAACAATAACACTTCCACTATCAAATTCTGGTAAACATTTTAGTAACTGGCCACTAATTGTAATTTGTATTACTGATCACAGTCCTTTAAGGTCAACTGTCCAGCTGGTTTCCATCCACCTTGTAATTTGCGTGTCCAAACCGTGTCTTTTCAGTTTAGCTGCACAGATGTACTATGGAAGACTGTGTGAAAAGCATTGCTAAAGTACAAGGGGGTGACATTCATTGCTCCTTCCTCATCCATAAAGACAGTCACATCACTGCAGAAAGCAACTGGATTGGTCATGCATGATTTGCATCTTTTAAATCTGTGCAGGCTGTTTCCAAGTATCTTTTTTTCCTTCATGTGCCTGGAAATGGCTTCCATGAGAATTGTTCCTTAATCTCCCTGGGAACTAAGATTTATTGTGCCTGTTCTATGGCTTCTCAGACCCTCTTTCCCTGTTTTAAATGTGACTCTTAACTACTCACTGTGACCTTTCAAAGGTGGAAAGGAGGAGCCTGTTTGGTTATGTGGATTTGAGTGTGTCTGGTCTCCTTTAAATGGTCTCTAATGTGATCTTTTCTTCAGCTGATAGTACTGCCCCAGACTGGACCAGCTACCTCAAGGATGAATTTAACTATTCATCAGACACTGAGAAGTACCTAGACTCAGTTTTCCCTTGTTGAGACTGAGTTGCTGCTTTCAGTGTAAAGTTGTGATTAAGAATAAATCTTTTGAAAGACTTAGCTTTTAGTCAAGATTATATGTAGATACAATTTCTCCAAACTAAATTCCTACTAGAAAAAGAATGTTGCATGGTAGCAGCAATTGCTGTAATTTATGTGATATGAGTGACCATTTTGCTCATCAAAATTAGCATTTGTGATTTATGTGATCACCAGCTGGTGCATTCACAGACCTTATTGTTCAATTAAAAAGAATCTGTTTTTCTTGCTGCAGGAATTTTTTTTTTGAGATTTGATGAAAATTTTCTAGGAGATTCATACTTAACTCTTATCTCTTCATTCATTCCTGTGCAAAAGAGCATCAGAACTACTTTGGAATAGATGAAAATCTTGGACCTGTAGCAGTCAGCATCCGGAGGGAAAAGGTTGAGGATGCTAAGGAGAAAGAAGGATCTCAGTTCAACTATCGGATAGTTTTCAGGACAAGTGAGGTAATGTTCATTCCATAATTCCACAAAGCAATGGAAAAGTTGACTTAGAGCTTAGGATACTAGTTGTTTGTGTGGGGGTACATTTCTGGCTTTGAAAGTAAATCTCTTAATGGGAAAAGATGTTTCCTGTAGTGTTGATAAATTCAGTTGCTCCTGAACAAAGTTTTCCTTTTCTCTACTGCATAAAATTTTTGTCTTTTTGAGTGAGCACCCAGAAGTAGGTAAGTTTGCTGAAGAGAACTGCAAGGAGCAAGAAAGGGAACAGATGTTAACACAATTAAAGACAAGTGTGGATCAGCCTGCCTGATGTTATGTTTCTAAGGATAGAAATGAAAAATTAAGCAATGTAGGGATAAAGGGAGCTGTAAAATATGAAAACTAGTATAATGATTTGTGTTTTTTCCTTTTGTTTCAAAATATTTCTTAGAAATGTTTTTGTGACATGTTTCTATGTACTTCTGCAGGGATGATTTGCAGGAATATTTATATATTCATAAAATAATGGTCTTATTTGAAAAAAAATTTCCTTGTGGTTGTTGTGTGTCAAGTCTCATAACTTCTATTTCAAGCAATTTAGTATCTCTTGCTAAATAATTTCTTTATCACAGCAACTACCTTAGATTTGTATGAAAACACACAATGTTATTATTGGAGCAAACAAGTGTAAATTTTCGGAATCCTTAGGACTATTAACTTTTATTTTGATTAGGATATAGAGGAGTGTTAGCTAGATTTCCTGATATCACTGGCCTCTTGTGCTTTTACAAACAGATTTAAACCAGATATAGATATAATTTTTATTTTCAGTCTAGTTTTTTTTTTTTTTTTATAGCCAAGTAAGGGGTATCCATGTGTGTATATGTGGAGAGGTGATCCAGGTGACCCAGTTCTAATAAATTATTCTCTTTTTGTCAAGTCCAATGAAGATAGAGCAGCATGGATTAAATAGTAGGTGAATGGGTTAAGTAAAGTTGCAATTGGCTATAGCTTATGTCATATGTCCAGCCTCATGTTTGGCTACTGTGTTTGCTAGGGTAGTATGGCAGAATTAAATATTTCTATTTTACTGGTGCCTTCAATATTTTCCCCTCCCCGGAAAAGGGATATTCTTAGTAATTGTAATAAATTGTTACACGTTTCATTACTTTTGTTAAGCAAAAAAATGTATTTGTCACTTAGTGAAAGCTTGTCTACTCTTTAGAAGTCATTTAGTAATTTTTTTACTGGTTAAAAATATAAATTAAAATGAGAATTTTTTCTTACCATTTCTTTTTTCCATGCTTTTGCTAAAACCTGAAGTTTTTATCTCTAGGGTTTAGAGTATTAGAGCTAAATATGTTCTGTGTGTTTTACCTTTACTACAGCTTACTACTCTTAGAGGAGCAATTTTAGAAGATGCTATACCATCCACTGCTCGTCATGGCACAGCAAGAGGTCTGCCTCTCAAAGAGGTGCTGGAGTATGTAATACCAGAGCTGAGCATCCAGTGCCTGAGACAGGCTTCCAACTCACCCAAAGTACCCGAGCAGCTGCTTAAACTGGATGAACAAGGGGTATGTGGCACATAGCCTTCTTTTTAAAGACTATTCCTTAGATAAATAGAAGAAAAATATTGCTAAATATTTTGCAGACAGTGCTAATTAACATGGCTCTGTAATGCAAACCATTGAGTTTCTTGGTTTTAGAGAAACTTCTCTATTTTCACTGAAAAAGTGAGGTCTGCTTTTCTAAGCAAATTCTTAAAGTACATTTCAGCTGAAGGAAATAAATATTGGTCTATGGAGATTGTCTTTTGATGGCTGAGTGAGAGAAGGATTATTAAGTTTTAACATCAGTAAGAAGGGATTTTCACAATCTGTATTTGCACTTCAATGTTTATAAATGTTGAATGCAAATGAAAATACATCTGACACTTTATTAGTATTGTGTGTGGGCAAGGAGGCAAAAGTGTGTTGTGTCTGAAGCCTCTGCGTCTAAAATTTATGGTTATTTTTTACAATACCATTTTATGATCTGCTTCTAGTATTCTTACTAGAATATAATTCTTCTGTAGTCATAGAACTGAGATTGTGATTGAGACTAATGAATTAACTGCATGGCATTAAAATATTTGAATGGCTTAAATTTTGAGAAAATGGTGATGTTTATTAGGTTTGGTAAAGGTGAATCTGCTTCATTCGAAGTTATTATTTAAATTTATGGTTTCTGAATATTTTGTGAAGGATATGCTTATGATGGCTTTTAAATCATGGTTTTTAAAAAATGTCCATTTAAACTGAAGATTTTACTTTCTAGGTGAAAGTCAGTATCTATCTGTTGAAGTCCAATCCGCTGACTGAATCAGTTTATTATGATTGTGCTGTAGTTAATTCTTTATTGCTAACTCAGTTTCAAATGTAGTGATTGCATCTATCATTGGTGGTGTCTACCAGAATTCCTCTCTTTCCTTGTGCCTTTAACAATTGCTCAAAACAAAGCACATGTAGTCAGAGGAACAGGATTGGCTTATTTTGGATGGATTGTTAAGCAATCTTTTATATGCTAATTTTAGTACTTTTGTTTGCATTGCTGTTTGAGGATGGTGTTAATTTTGCTGAATGTTATTTTCTTCTGCATTTGTTGGTTTTTCTGGTAAAACAATACAGGGAAATCAGAGGCACTGAATTCTGAATCTAAGAGTTCCTGTGGTGCTCATGCTCTCTGCTGTTTGAGCTTCAGTGTGAGTTTGGGTTAACCTAGTAAATAATATTCACTCTTAGAGGGGCAGCATGTTCAAGGCATTGAGTACTGAGTACTCAATGCTTGAGTATGACTGTTTGACCTGATCTGAATATTTCCCAAACTCACTAACAGTATTCCCCAAAAATTGGAAATGGAGATTGTCCACTGAACTGACCAAAGTGATTCTTTAATCATCATCTCCTCATGTTGAAAAACAGCAGTATATAGCACTTGCTTTTATTGTGTGGTCAGTTCTGAAATTCAGTCGTATTATTAAATGGGCTATCACCTGACAAAATGTAATATTAATATATCTTATGTACTGCTTATTACAAGATAATTACTTGAACACAGACAGAAAGTTGTGCAAAGAATTGGCATGAGATCCATTTTTGGTTTTAATCCTCTTAGATACTTAATGCTTTCAGTTTATTAATCAAGTAAATACAAAAAAGAGATATGCTTGGCAACTGAAGGTAATGACTGGTGGAAATACCATGAATTTAAAATTATGAATTATGATCTAGAAGATTAGTACTGTCACCAGAGTGATACGAATTTTGTCTAATGGACTATTAAATGTTTGCGTAGTTCTGTAGCCAATTGAAGACTACTTTGATGTTTTGATTTAATTCTCTACCTTTTTGATAACTTTTCTGTGAAATCTAATATGGATTATGGAGGAAACATGTGGCTAAATTTTGTCTCTAAAAATAATGGTAGAAACTAGATGTAAATGGGATGATTGACCTAGTTTGAATGCATAAAGATACTGCCCTTTCCCAATTTTTTCAGCCACATGATGCTCATCATTAAATTAAGCTGTAAATTTACTAGACAAGTCAACATTTTATCTGTTACTGTTGTTTTTTTAAGCTTTCTCCAACTTCCCCCTAGTTTCCCTTTCTAATTTCTGCTAATGTTTGGTTATTGTATATGCTTTTTGGTTACCCTCACATCACTCTAGGGATGCTCACTTCTTTCTAAGCTATAGGATGCAGTTTTAAAAAGACCAAAGAAATTAAGATTGGTTGCAGTGATATTTTGTGGCTATTGTGAATCTAATCTCTTGATGTTCCGTGACAGAAAAGAATCTAAAATCTTCACATGATGAAAGTCAACAAGTTTTTGTTACATGATAAAAAAATCTGTGCAAAAATTTGACAAGATGCCAAGGTGAATTAGTGAGTGATTCTGACAAGAACACGTCATTTTGAGTCGGGAAGGACTGCTATGCACCTTCAGTAGATACCCAAGTAGCTAAATAGGTTTATAAACTTTTTTGTCATGTTATTAAATTGTTCTCAGTGTAAAATATAACTAAATGTAAAATTTCTGAATTGGGAAATAATGAAATTGGAACCATGTCTGCAATTACTTACTTAAAAAGACTTGAATCGGCATGTGGTTCCATTTCAAAACTGGCAAACTTTATCAGTTTAAAATATTCTGATAGTTCTTCATGCCAGTTGAATGCATGGCATAAGAGGATCCTGCCAAAGCTCTTTTAGGCACTGACATTCTAAATGTGCCTTGATCTCTGTTTTTGCACAGCCACTATGAACTTGGCTGCAAGTTCTTTTACTCAGGTCTTCTAATTTCATAGTTGTGAAGGGTTCTAGCACAGGTGCAGGAGGTTCATATTGCTGCACATGATCTTGCAGCTTGTTTAGCAGTAAGTGGTTTTTTTTTATAGTATTGACTTTGTTCAGAACTGTGTGGCATTCACAGTGCTTGTCTGTCCACAAAGTCAAACCCAGGATTAGTTCATGTCTTGGGCTGTTGAGTCTCAGATCCTCATTTTCTATGTCTCTTAGCTCAGTGTTTAAACTGTGAGATATTAGATTGTTCTTTAAGATAGGCATATACTTCACTCCTGTTTAGAATATTATTGATATTCATGAACAAATGTAGGAATGACTGGCATCCACAGAATGAAAAAGTGTGACTAGACCAAATATTTTGCCCATGTGCCTGTTTACTCTTAGGTCTTGTCCCTATTTTTTGGTGGCTCAGTTTAGCATTTAGCTTCTCTACCTGTCAATTCTAGTGTGAAGTCAAGGAAATCAATGTAAATCCCCTGTGGTTTAAGTTAAACTATTTGACACAGGGCTGGTATAGAGGTGACAGTGTGGTCACCATCATTTAAGGTCACTGCTGGGCTGTGTCAAGTAAGAGCACTGTTTCCTGTAATCTGATGTTTATATGACCAGTTACCTTGCAGTTTCCTCCATGAATTGTTCATGCTAGCTTTCTGTTGAATAGTCACCAGTGTGCAGTCTGGACCCTTTTGTTCAATACCTAACTCTCTTTAAAATGGGGATCAAGGAAGCACTCTGGATGGGGACAGCACCTAATGCCACCCAAAAGGAAATGACAGGTGCAAACCAGTATCTTCACCCTGCCCTGCTCTAGATTTCATTGGTCTGACTCAGGCAGCTCCTACGGTGTATCCACAACCTAGAATCCCCTTTTATCTCAAATGGTCATCCATCCCATTCCACGTCAAACTTACTGCTTCTGGCTCTTCTCTCTTCTAGGCTGGCCAGGTGAAACCTTATTCTCTATTCCTGTCCTTCACTCCTAGCTGCTCTCTGGTCACTGGTGTTCTGCCAGAGCAGGTTCCACAAGGGCTCACCCCTACACGAAGTCTTGATCTCCTTACAACTAAGGGGAAACAGGCTGTTGTTGTCCCCTTTGCTCTAACAGAAACACATCCAGCCTTTGCAGAACACGTGTTTTGGACTCTAATCCTGAAGCTGGATTAAGAGAGGTCCACAGCTGGAGAGTTGATTTGAGTCATGGGTACAGATAAATGTCTGAATCGGGTGTGACTGATGGTTTCTGTCAGTTTCTGAAGCTCTAGAAGGTGGCAGTTAAGAATAATAAGACTACAGGACTATTAATAATAGTAATTACATAATTAATAATAGGACTATTCCATCCACATGGAGGTTTCCTCTTCGTCAGCTTAAGTGTGCATAAAAGCTAAGAAGAAAACAGTCTGCTCAAGAAGTAATGATCTCTCTTTATACCTAATGTTTTATAGCTTTTGTACTTTATTTTTGAGTGACATTTTATGTGATTTCTCTGTTTAATGTTCCGTAACTGAGAATCTGTTTAACAAAACTATTTGGCTGCAATCTAATTTCTTGTTTTAAGTATACTTTTGAAAATGGCAAACAGTTTTTAACAGCACATGTTTTTATGAGGAAGGCAGAAGATGGCATATAACAGAAATTACTGTTCTAACAGCCTGTTTTAACTGAACTACAGTGAACTTTAAAGGGTAAAAATGAGGGGCAGGAAATGCACCTTCTTTCAAACCTGAGAAAAAAGACCAATATACAAATATTGCCAATTAAATTTTTCATACTGTACCATGAAGTAGAGTGTGCTTTTATAGATAAGAAACTGAAAAGTCTTTGTACTGCTTTTATCTGTGTTTGAGTAGTGCAAATCCAGTTTTCTTTCAAGAGTTGGAGGATGTCTTTTGTGTCTTGTGTTTTGGGTTGTTTTTTTTTGGTTTTTTTTTTTTTTTTTTCATTCTGTGGTGACTTAATTTCCCAAATCAGAACACTAATTTGTTCACTTTCAGATGCCCTCTGTCAGGGGTTATAACACTGTTATATTTTAACTGTTAAGAATTATTCTAGTATTGACTTTCTTGTGCTTCTGTAATTTTTTCTTTTCTTTTTTCCTTTAATTTTTAATTTCAGCTGAGTTTTCAACATAAGATTGGTATCCTTTACTGCAAATCAGGCCAAAGCACAGAAGAAGAAATGTATAACAACGAGATGGCAGGACCAGCTTTTGAGGAGTTCCTTGATTTACTGGGCCAGAGAGTACGGCTAAAAGGATTCAGTAAATACAGGGCTCAGCTAGATAATAAAAGTAAGTTATGTTTCAAGCTATGGGAGGATGGGTAATTATCCAGATGATCTTCTGTAAATTGTGTTGTTTTTTCATGCTCTTGACTTTGGGTTTTGAATAATAAGATTATATGGTGAATGAGGAAGATGAAGCATATGGCAAGAGCATGTGTCAAACCTTTTCTGAAAGGTCACTTACTTTTTCTGTGGCATTAGTAGAACTGGAAATCAAAACAATTTATTTGATTAGTTTTCATTTAGTTAAAACCATACTACATACCACATGAGTAATATTTCCCCAGGTACACTTTAATGTCTTATTCTTTCAAAGGCAATAAAAATATATGTAATTCAAAATAGGGAGTAATTTCCCTTATTTCAGCTAAGCACACATGCTTACTTTTACCCAACACACACAGGCAGTCAAGTTTCCTGGTTTCTCACACATGCACAGTAAGCATGTCATCATTTGTCAGCTGATAATTATTAATCTACCTCAGCTCTGTGTTGGTACTGCCATTTCCCCGGGTCTTTCAGCTTCCCTAAGTGCAGTAGTATAAAACATTAATTGTAGAAATGGGTTGGATTTTGTAGCAAAATAAGAACTGAACTATTGCTGATAATAAAAAAAACAATGATATATTAATACAGTTCCTTATTAGCACTGTTTTCAGTGCTCTTAAATTTAACTTAAATTCATTCTTATTTCTATGATGTTTCAGCAGGATTTTGACAGCTGATCATATGAGCTATGATCTAAAGCTATCTATTTATTCATCTACTTCATTCTACTAGATATTTATAGTGTCAACCTAGAATAAGCACCGCATTTATTTCCAATAGCGTTACTGCCTTTTTCCTTAAATCCATGTGTTTTCCTTTAATAATTCAAGCTTCTTAGAGACTATTACATCCTATTTCAGTACAGAATAATAAAAACATAATTTTGCAAATTAATTTTTAGAAATACAAATTAACATGTTGTGGATGTCAGACTTCTGGAATTAATTGATAAATAGAGATGAAAAATTGAAAGGAATAAGGGGTGTTTGGGTTTTCCTTTTTTTTTCCCCCCAATCAGAGCATGTCTGGATGTCACCTAGTAAGTTGTACATATGAAAATAAGTGATGGTCTGTCAGCAAATTCAGTTTCTGTATTTGCTGTGCTTCAGTATGAACTCACATTGCTGATCAGCATTGTGTATGTATCAGTCAGTAACATGATTTTAATGTTTTACAAGTCTGTGTGCCATTAACTATATTGTCCTGTCATAGTGTGTTCTCATAGTTTGCAACAGGCAGAATTGAATTAAGAAATCAAAAAGATACAGTCTTTAGTATTATATTAAATGTAAAGTACTGGCTTAAGTATCACATATACTTGTTTTAAAATACATATATAAATATACTGTGTGTCATATTTAGACTTAGATAATACATTGTTCTGACTGCCTGCAGGTTCAGAGAAGTATACTAACTTAGTCTCTGGGAGCTATATTTTTGGTAGACACAATGTTTCGGTAATAAATCTTGCTTAGTTCTTGTAGGAGTAAAATTTATTAAGTTTTTACATCCTCAAATGCCTGACTAGCTGTGAGTTTTTTCTCTAAAATTTCTCTTTTTAAAATTTGTTCATTTTTAAAAATTGTTCATTTAATATTTGGATAAGTAATTGGTCCATTTCTTATGTAACAGAGAAAGTAGAATGTTGTGAGGGGTTGGTTTCCCTGTCTGGCAAATAAGCTCTCACCTCTTGCGTGCTCACCCACCCTCCAGTTCATGAGTCGAGATTAAGAGAGTTCAATGAGTGAAGAAAGGAAAAATAAACTACCCCCAAACAAACCTTCCAAAACAAACAAAAAACTCCAAAACAAACAACAAAAAACGCCCCCAAACAACAAAGAACTGCAGCCCACTGCTACATCAGCCAGGCAACAACAGAGCTGATGCAAAGGCAGTCACTCGCCACCTGCCATTAGCCGACTGCTGCCCAGCCATTCTCTGAGCAGCAGCTACCATGAAAAATCTCTGCCTGCTCCCATTTTCCTGCAGAACATGTTCTGTAACAAGTTGTAGGGGATGGGATGGGATGTGTTTCTGGTCAATTGGATGGGCTGTCCTGGCTGTCCCCTCCCACAAGCACTTGCCGGGGTAGGATGCCGTGTGGGCACGGCGTGGCCGCAGCTACATCAGGGTGTTACCAGCACTGCTTTGATCACACAGAGAACACACAGCACCATATGGGCTGCTAGGAGGAATTTTAGCTGCATCCAAGCCAGACCCAATTCAAATGTGTAGAACATGTGGAATGTATTAACTGTGAACTCTTTCCTGCCCTTCTTCAGTGGCAGTTTTAGTGGCATCCAGTTCCAAACCCCAAGATAAAGAAGTAAGAAAATTAAATGGAATTTTACCAGATCAATACTATATATTTTGTTTTGTATGTGTTTTAAAAGGTATCAATCTACTAGAAATGAGAAAAAAAGTTTTACTATTGGAACATATTTTCTCTTTCTATCTCTTCAAAACTGCCTTTCTAAAATGCCATTGAAAGGTTATGATGGAATTAAATTTTCAGATTTAAGATTTTGAAATAGAAGAGTGCAATAAGGTTTCCTTTTTTAGCAACATTTAAGTAACAAACTTCAGTTGAAATGATGCTTTTTATTTCTTATGCAACTGTAATCTGTGTTTAGTAAATGAAGTTAATTTAATTATCTTACAGACATAACTGATGCACCCAGTTATTATATGAATGTACTTCTAATTGTATACTCACAAATATTTTTAGATTTAGGGCTAAATTTTTAGATTTAGGGCTAGATAAAGAAGTACATTTATATACTTTTAGATACTTCTAATTGGAGAACTAACATGGCTAATTCATTTCTTTTTGGAATATAGTTACTATTCAAAACAAATCAGAACTCCAAAACCTTAAACAGTGTGTTAAAGAGTGTGCTGGAGAATATTTATTGCTGTAGATAACATAAAATTATCTTAAAATAAGATAAATAAGTTAAAAAATAAGTGAACATGGAAAAAGAGAATAAAAATTGGTAATTATCTTGGCTTAACAGAGTGTTCAATAGAGTTAAACCTTAAACTTTTTTAAAAAAGTTGTACTTACTTAAATAGTCTCTACAAATTGAAGAAAAAGAATAAAAAGGATTAATTTACGACTACAGTGAAAAATGCATTTACTGTAAACATCACAAAATGCTAACTATTAAAAAACACTCTAAATAAAAGAAAATGCTAATTCATATAATATATGAAATTTATTTTAATCATTTTCAAATGTATATACGTATTATGCACATGCATAATTTCTTTTTAAATGTCTGATCTGCTACATGTGTTTTAATGCTAGATATGAAATAGAAAGTTCACTTTTGGTAAAGTATAGGTTTAGTCAATTGTCTTGATTAATGTTTAAATAATAAAAATACATGTTATATAAAACTACACTCAAGTAGCTATGTTTTTTGGTTTTTTTGTGATATGCAAATATATTTAAAATTAGGCTTTTTAGGTCTCAGAGACAGTAAACCCTTTGGCTTTTTTTTCTGCAGGACCCCTCTATGTCATAACACAAAAATAAAGATTAGATTTTTAACTGATGGAAACTGGTTTTCTTCAACTGTAAAAAATATCTAAGTTGCTTAAATAGATTTAAATCACAGCATGCAGAGTGGTATCCTAAAAAGTAGTACAAATGTTCTAATTTACTGACCATCTTGCGATTAAATTAATTTTCAGCTGATTCAACAGGAACTCATTCCCTCTATACTACCTATAAAGATTATGAATTAATGTTTCATGTATCAACAATGCTTCCATACATGCCCAGTAACAGGCAACAGGTATGTTTTTTGAGCTTTTCCTCGTAATTTTACATTGTGTTTGACATTGAGTGTTGGGATTTTGTAATAGTATTGGTTGAAAACTGAATTGTTTTAAAAGGAGCATGACTCAATTATATTTTTCTTGAAATATTGTAAGACATTAGAAATCTTGTAGGACTTTTTTTCTATATAATTCAGGAACTTATCCCATATACTCTATTTCATTATATTATTAAAAGGCAATATTGCCTCTGGTGAATGAGTTATTTTCAGTTTGGACTGAAGTCACATCTTATGTATGTTTTAAACATTGAATGGAATGAATCTTGAAAATAGTCTTACGGTTAAAATATGCATGTAGTAAAATTTTTAAAACTATTCCACTTAATCCTTGTATTACAGATCTTGAAATGTTTATTAATGTGTGGACTTATTAAGAATTTTAAACTCTCTCCTTCAAGGTGTCTGTGAAAGCAGAAAATCGCAGTGTATTTTTCTTATTTCTAGAGAATTCCCTTTGCTTATATAATAATTTAGAATGTCTTCAAAGCATTAAGGATGGCTAAAAACCAGCACAGCACCCAAAGTGTGCAGTGCACCAGTAAGGTTACTCTGTCTTGCCTGTGTAAGATATTCCTTGTGACGTAATTAAAACATACAAGCACATTTGGTATAATATATCAGTATTAATGCTTAAAAGAAAAGCACTAGAATTGCTCATAGATCAGACTGATGGTAGTTTGTAACTTTCTGTGCTACTACTCTGTGTTCTTCCAGGTATGCAGAAGTAGGTGTTGCTTTAATCATGTAGTTAGTTTTGGGATATTCTTGCCTTGCCATGCAAGCTGCAATCATGTCAGCCATTGTGGAAGGTTGTCATGAAATAAGGATGCTATCTTGCTTTGGTTTTCAGCAGCACACAAAAGATGCTTGCTGATTGATTGTTGAACCATATGGGAATTGTATCTTTCATGTCTGTCCTATCAATAGATCTTGTGTGAGCAGAAAGATGTGTCAAGGCAGCAAGAGAAAGATAAAGTAAAAGTACTGAAATTCTTCAGAAGGGATAAATAAAAATAGCAATGGAAGAAAGCATATCATGTTATGTGTTTAAGTGATCAGTGCATAGAGCTCTGAACAGTTTGAAAAGCTGGTTCAAATGAACAGTTAAGACATTACACTTAGTATTTAGATGTGGTTTAAAGAAACTAAAAATTAGGAATCAAAAGACAAACTTTTCACCATATGAATAACATGAAGTTTAGATGACTCACTTCCCAAAATGTGTGGCTTTCAGGAGACAGAATGTTCACCTACATCAGACACTCAAATGTGACATAGCTAGTAATCAAGGGATTGGATCTTCATCACTGATTTCAGATTGTTCTGCTTCTCTAAACTTCCAGTTGCATCTTATTACAAAACAGGATTAATTTAGTAACCAGGAGTTGTTGTGTCTGCAGTCAGTCTAACAGTCTTTGACTGGAAATACATGTAAATAGGGAAAACTGTACCCTATTAAGACGATATAGTACACTGAATGAGCTTGCCTTAAAAGAATAAAATTAATATTTTTGTAGCAAATCACAGGCACTGACAGTAAAATATGGCCTTACTTGGAGTTTATTACTTCTGTTGTCTTTCATGAATTTTCCTTGTTCGTGAGAACAGGATATCCTCTTGCCATGATCCACTTACTTCCATTAGTTTTTTGCTGTTTGTCTGTCAGCTTCACTGCTGTGTTGCTCAGCCACCCCCTTTTACTGTCCTTTTACTGTCCTTTCACTTCTTCCTGTGCCTTCTTTTCATTCTTTTAATTTCCTTATGTGTCTTTTATAGTCAGGTGCTGATTCTCGTGCACAGCAAAATCTTTCAATTTTAACTCCATGGTTTTCCCTAGCAACAAGCACTCCTTTCCACAGTGTTTTAGTAAGCTCTCATTATTGTCCCTCTAAAAGGTTCAATATTTAGCAGAAGCACTATGTTGTTATTCATGGCTTTCCTGGGATCAAAATAATGTGGCAGTTTTCCAAGTCCAAGCAGTATGCCACATTATTTTTCAGGTGATGAGATCTATCAGTGTTTGCACAGCATGTACACTGTCTTAATGAAATGTGACAAGTGCACCCAAATTACTAGAATTTAGCCAGCCTTAATGTGCAAAACAGATCTATAATAACTGTTTATTTTTTTTTTCTCTCTCACTGTTTAGTTCCAAAATACATAATGAAGTCTCTTCAGGGTTTGGCTCACTGCATACCCAAGTAAGGGGAAGTTAGAGACCACGGTAAATTTCCTGTTAGGTTACGTTAGGAATGAAGCCCCCCATTCAGGAGTGATTTTCTGCTAGCATATTATGTATGTACTGGCTGAGGTTGTTGCATCCTTTCCCTGTGTCCCTTGTTTGGTAATGACTGGGCAAGGTATTCAGTCACTCCTCAGTCTACGATGGTGACCTTCAGTGAGCAAGCACTGAGCATTGCTTGTGTTCCAAATACCTGTGAGCCGAAAATAGGCCGCACCAGAACTGTTTGTTGCTTCTTCCAGGATATAACTACGCCCTGCTTGGTCCCTGATCAGGACATCCCTCTAGTTTTAGAACCAGCAGGAGATCCAAAGAGCAAGGTAATTTTTATTTTGGCTGCAACATAGGCTGGGAACTTTCAAGTCAGCTGCTCCTTCCCTAGGATGGAGAAGACAACCAGCCCTGGTGTGGCCAGTTCCTTTTCCTTTACTGGCCTTTTCTTCAAAGCAGTTCAAGGCTTTCCCCTTTAAACTTTACCTTTGCAATGTCCCTTTCCAAATCATTCCCTTGCAAGTTTCCCATTCACACATTTGCAGTCTGCTTGTGTACACGTGGTCAGACCTGATTGATATAAATCTGCTCAAATAATCAGTTTTCACCTGTTTTTTTATGAAAACATAAAAATTAAACAGATATGCAGTAATGAAATAAGCTTGTTGCATTTAACCTACTGTTAAAATAGTTGGGTCACACCTGTGGTTATACCAAACTCAGTTGATCAGATCTGTTGAAAGAGCTTTTGCCACTCATTTCTAGTTTTGGTACTGACTAAGAACACAAATTGAAAATAAAACTTTTGAAACCACTTATTTTAGAAATGCACTAAAATAAGTTTGGAGTTTTTCTTATTTGACTCTTAACACTTCATCATTTTATTGAATAAAGAGTATATCTCACTACTATTTCAACAAGCATTCCTTGTTGTTTTGCAGTTTGACAAAGCAATCCTACAGAAGTGAGTAGATTTTTAAGGCTGGGCACAAGCTGTTAAAATGCTAAGTTTTAAGACAGATTTTTTCCTTCAGAGATGCATATCTGAAAATTAAGAATTGAGTCACTGAAATCTGAGAATTAATATAGTATCTATCATTTGGTGCAAATAATTTTAATCGAATAGATTCTGCTTTTCTAACATATTTTCCTGACTGGACTCACCTTTGTGTGTCTTGTATTCTTACGTAACACGTCACTGATTTCCTTTTGGCTACCTATCATGCTTGATTAGGTTTATTTTCAAGTTCTAACATGACAATGATGCCTCCTTAGTGCAAGTAATTCTCTGTAATCTCTGCACCCAGTTGAGAGTTCCTATTGTGCTCAACATTTGCATGAGATTCTTTAGAATATGTTAGAAAGGCAGATTAAAAAAAATAATTGTAACATTCAAAAAACCCCAAACCTGAGCAGACCTCAAAATGGGAGAGGAAGGGGAAACTGAGAACCTGAAAAGAACACCTAAACATACTAGGAGGTAAAAGTTGGGAGAAAAATCTAGGTTATAGAATGGAAATTAGAAAAGGGTTTCTTTTAGATCATTTTGCTGAGTTCCGGTTTCCTTCAATTCCTTTTTCATTTTCAGTATGCTATCCTTATCTCACATTTCCCAGAGAGGTATGTGTTCCCTCCTTCTTTTCCATTCAGTACTTTATTCTTTTCCTGTTCCTTTATCCTATCCAGAGCACTTCTTTCCATGTTCCAGATCACCCCAATTTAATTCTCCCCTCTTTAGAAATTCTTTGCATTATGATCCTCTGTGCACAGCCACAACTGTGCTTTGCCTTTTGCATTGTGTTGAAGTTGACTGACCACTGATGCATGACAACTATTTATAAGTGTTACACTGGTTTTATTTTAAATTGAAGAAGTCACTAAGATCTCTACAGTCTTGGTAAGGTTCTTAAAAATAACCTGTGTTCCTGTTTGTATTTTTATGCCTTGTAGAGGTTTCCACTCTTGAAAAATATCATAGGGATAAGATATGGGAACTGCCATACTTGTAAAAAGTCTTTGCTAGTAAAATTTCAAACATTTCTAAAACTTGCCTCCAATTAAGTGAATGCTGTTCTTGCTTATGCTACGTATGGTGGCAAGCAGAACCTCCTAAAGGGGTCTACAAAAGCAGAGTTTTCTTGAAAACCATGATTGTCTTGAAAAATAAATACACCTTTAAAGAAGATTGCATTCTCATTTTTACAATATACTCCATGTGAATGTATAGGCTTGAACCACTGTAGCAAGAACAAGTAATTGGGCACTTAGTGGTATGACAAGGGCAGAAATTAATCACCTCATACTTCGTAATTGGAAGTTTGCTTACAAATTTAACTGAGTTGTAAATTCCAACCTGTGAGATAGTAATAACTTCTAAACATTAACTTGTGCTGCCCTACTATGATCTAATTGTATGGCTCACTAGATGAGCAAATTAAAGTATACTTTACAGACTTAGTTCTGTGATTGGTTCCTTGTAGTGTGCTTCTGTAGGCAGCAGTTTGCCTACCTTAAATGCCTCAAATAACCAGTTATTTTCATTTTAGTCTCAAAAACCTGAAAACTTGACTGAGCCACATGACTTAACCAAATACTGTTTTCTGTTCCTATGTCTTTTTTCAAGTTTCATAAGTAGTCTTATTTCTTTATCTGTGTTTGGGATTCTGATTATGTTTAAAATAATACAGATATACTTAGTGCTTAAAAACTGTGGCTTTGGCCCTTCTGACTACCTTCAGAATATCATCCTTTATGTTATTTTAAGGACTGTAACAAAACATACTTTTGGGTTCCAGGCTTTAGCATGTGCAGCTTTGCTTTTTATTGCTGGTAGCTGAAATACTAACTTTTAGTGGAACTGGAAAAATGCAATAAAATACTCTTATTAGAAAGGTTCTGTTTTGTGAAATCACCTTGATAGAGACATTTTTACTTGCTCCAACGTTTTCAAGTAAATTTTTTCTTAAATCCTTTTTGGTTACACATGAGCCAAGGTACAGCTTTAAGTGTCTTTATGCTATTAGCTGACAATGCAAGATGTTTGGCAGACTTTGGGTGAATATTTTAAATGTACCTGCACCTGGTAGACTTTTTTTTTTAATTAGTTAATATACAGAATTTGAAAGTTACAGTATTCTTCCATGAGGAAAGGGAGCATCATTTTACTGTGTCATTTTGTTGGGTTTTTTGGGAAGAAAGAGTAGTAGCCCCTTATTAGTGGATATGTGTTGTAATTTTTACTAAATTTTTGCTTAGAATAATGATTTGGTATTTTAAAATAGTCCTTAAATATATTTTGATTATAAAAGCTACCAATTAAAAGAACAAATTTTTAATTAAATAGTTCCTAATAGCTGCTGTTTCTCTGTGAGTCTTGGTTCTGTTCCTCAAGTATACAGTTGTTAACATTTCTGATGGATGCTCATGATAATATATTTTTTTAATTAAATTAAATCATAATATTAAGGACACTATTTAATAGTATTGTGACATGAAAAGGAAAGTTTTATTGAAACATAGAAGCAATATTATATTTTAATATAATTAAAATAAATAATTAATAACTTGATAAATATTAATAAATTAATAAAGTATCAATATTTTTATAATTATTGCACTGTAAAGAGGGGGCAGATGTACAGTTTTCTGGATAGTGAGAAATGTCAAGTGATGCAACACTTTTTTATTACTGAAGTGATGCATTATTAAGAATAAGAGAAATACATTTTTCTCATTGAATAAAATATAAATGAGCAGAAACTATGGAGAACTAGGTGGGGATGTGGGAAAATTCACTAGTATTCTTGTGAACTTAGTCCAATTTCCTTTCCCTGTATTTTTGCAGTTCTGGTGTCCTTTACATGTTGTTATCCATGATGCAATAAAAGTTATTTCTGAAAAATTATACTGTGTTTGTATTGGTTTGACTTGTTTGTTTGCTTTTTTCCTAAGATGATGAATTTGTGATTTTTAAATTTATTTTTTTAATAACTACTTTTTTGATGCATGTTTCTTGTCTAGCTGCTAAGGAAGAGGCATATAGGAAATGACATAGTTACCATTGTCTTCCAAGAGCCAGGAGCACTTCCTTTTACTCCAAAAAATATTCGTTCCCACTTTCAACATGTATTTGTCATTGTCAAAGTGCATAATCCTTGCACTGAAAATGTGTGTTATAGGTGAGTAGAGCCTATTTAAGTTTAACAAACTATTTAAGTTTGCTACTAAGACTGCAATGCAACTGTGTTTTCTAGATGTTTTGTATTTCTTTTAGATATTATGTGCTCAATTTTAAAATTCTTTCTCTTCTTGTGAATTTGAATCCCCAGTGTCTCCCTTGAACACATCTAGTGTTAAGGAGCATAGTTTGTAGACTCAAAGGGGTGTGTGCAGAGCTCCATGTTGCTGACTTATGGCCACAAAACAGGGATAAAACAAATTAGTGAAAATCAGATCTGTAGACACACCAATAGAAATTAATTTAGAATGTGTATTGCACATTCTGTTTTGGGTTTGGTTTTATTTTGGTTTTTTTTTTTGTAAAGTGATTTAAAGTATTTCAGAAGGTCCTTTAACCTGTATGAATCCTGGAGTATGACAGTATGACACCAGGGTGAGTCATAGCCTTTCAGCACATGAACAAGGATTTTTGGAGAATGGAAAAAAATCATTAATTTTAGATGATTTTAACTCTCACATTTAAGTTACTGCATCATGAATTATAGCAAGGTAACCAAGGTGGAAACACATTTGTGAATTGATTGGTAATTATGCAAATAATGATAAAGACATGGAGCATAATTACACAGGTTTATTTATAAATGTTATCTATTCATTGTTTAGAATGAGATTAAATACATCATGAGGGTGGGTCATACTACTGTCTTTTAGCTGTCTATGAGAACTTAAAGTATCTTTTAGGACTTGATTTTATTTCAGTAACTGTTTTGTGTTGATTAATAGATGACATTTCCTAAGTTATATTTTTCTTACTATTAAACTCTATCATTCCAAATTTTACTGTATTTCAGTCAAACAAATAGTACTTGTATGTACTATGTACAGTATTTTAAATTTTTTTCAGTTGAAATATATTATGTATGCATCAATCAGAGGTGTATCAGTTAGGAAATATTCCTGTTTTTCTTTTTATATTTTGCTGCCAACTGTCTAGAACAAGAATTGTGTTTTCCAATTTTATGAGCATAGAGTAGGCAGTTTAAACAGGAGAATGCACCATTATAGTCACATTTGACACCAATATTTTTTCATCAAATTCACGCTCCATTGTAGAAGATGATTTGAGGATAAAAATTAATTCTGTCTCTATTTTTATATTTCATAGTTTTAAGATGATGCAACTGAGTGACAGCTAAAAATGACAGATTTACATAAAAATAATTTTAAAAAATACTTCTCTCTTTTCTTGCATTAATATTCATATGTTTTAGTAAGTTACTTCCATAATGTCCTTTGTATATTTAAAAGAAGAAATTCTAAAACAGACAACCCAATCAGTTTTCTTTGATGTGTCTGAAATGTCTGCAAATTGGCATGTCAAAGCTGTACTTAATTGTGTAAATGGATTGCAGAGATTACAGTTCTGCTTATTATCTGATTTTATTTTTTTTTGAGAATTAATAATTTTTTGTTGGGGTTTTTTTTTCTATTTCCAGTGTTGGTGTTTCACGATCAAAAGATGTTCCTTCATTTGGTCCACCCATTCCCAAAGGAGTGACTTTCCCCAAATCTGCAGTCTTTAGGGACTTCCTTTTAGCCAAAGTTATTAATGCTGAAAATGCAGCACATAAGTCAGAAAAATTTCGAGCCATGGCCACAAGGACACGTCAAGAATACTTGAAAGATCTGGCAGAAAACTTTGTTACCACAGCTACAGTGGATACTTCAGCCAAGTTCAGCTTTATTACTTTGGGGGCAAAAAAGAAGGAAAAAGTGAAGCCAAGGAAAGATGCACATCTATTCAGCGTTGGAGCAATTATGTGGAATGTGATTGCTCGAGATTTTGGCCAGTCTGCTGACATTGAATGTCTTCTCGGAATCTCCAATGAGTTTATCATGTTGATTGAAAAGGAATCAAAAAACGTTGTGTTTAACTGCTCCTGCAGAGATGTTATTGGATGGACATCTGGATTAATGAGCATCAAAATATTTTATGAAAGAGGAGAATGTATTCTTCTGTCTGCAGCAGATAATTGTACTGAAGACATCAGAGAAATTGTTCAGCGACTTGAAGTAAGTACAGTTTCAGAACTGGAGTTCCAGGTTTTTTTATGAACAGTTATTTGTCTACATCTCCTTTGAGATATATTTTAAAATGGTCTTTATTTATAGTTCAGGAGTGTTTTTGGTCTTCAGAGAGCATTACAAATGGTAATCTCCACAAGAGCATGTGAGATAAATGTTATCAACCTGTTTTTCAGGGGTAAGGTTTCAGATACTATTAATCTGATTACTTGCTCAAGGCCGTGGATGGTTCCAGTGTTGAAATCAGGACTGAAAAGCTTTTGCCACCTCTTGCTGTAGCCTTTTCTCAAATCATGCCCTTGTAGAAATATCATTAATTAAAAAATATATGGAATCTTAATGTGTAAAATATACTTAAGACTTTTTTTAATAATCCCTGAGAATATTAGCAGAAAATTTTATGTAAGTAGTTCTGCTGATTTGTTCCTCTGTACTGAGAAAGTGCAGGAAGTAAAGAAATGTGCACCAGCTAATGCCAGTTTTAACAGTTGACTGGATATCAAGTTTTTCAGACACTTGACTGTGTCAGTACTGCTGTTCTGTAACTATTTCAATCAGTCCAAATGAAATGACAGTAACTCCAAGGTGTAAAAGATGCTGATGCATCTAATGGTTGCACTTCACTCTTTGATCTTAATTTAAGTGATTTAGATGGTCTTAGGGCTTTCTTCTATTAAAAGGCTTGGCACTGAAAAGAAATCAGTTTGCTTACAGTTTTCACACTGGAACAGCTGGATTGCAGCTGATGATTTAGGGCTTCTCTAGTACTGTAGTCTCATTTAGCATGGCTCAATATCATGCATTAAATAATAGCAGTCTTGAAAAGTACAATTACTATTTCAAGAGTTGAATGTCTTTAAACACTTTTTGCCCACTATTATCCTTTTCAATTGAGGTCTTCAGTTTCACTTTTCTTAGACAGATATTTCCCTTCTAGAAAACAGTGCTCCCATTAGGTCTTGTTAACTATCAATATAAATTTCTTAACACAAATGAAAAACAAGATTTAAAGTTCTAGTGAAAACTTCTCCCGTCATCAGTGACAAATTTTTTTTTGCTATTTTTCACTTATTTGGTTTTCCAAAACTTGGAAATAATCCATGTTGCTGAAGACAGATCTTGAAGATTTGGTAATTAAAACCACAGAATGAAATGTTTATCTACAATTACTTTGCTATTTCCTCTTTATTATGGCGAGATTTGGGGTTAAATAATGACAAACTGGTTTTAAGCCTCAAATTTAGCATCAGTTATTACTAAGGTTACCTGAATATTAACTTCAAGTGTCTATTCCAGTGAACTCTGACTGCCTTTTCTTTCCCTGATAACTATCCAACTTTCATGCTAATTAAAAGAGTTAACTGTCATTACTTGTTTTAAAACATTTTTCGTGCCTGTTTCTTGCCTCATCTTTTTTCTCATTTTCCCCTGCTTCTTCCTCTCTTTTGAAAGCTGCATATTGATGTTATTTCTTGGTTGTTTTATAACACTGAATGCTTTCTACAGTCCTTGCATACATTTGGTACAGAACCATTAGAACCACTAAAAAATATTTAAAACTGATGCCACACTTTATGTGCATACCTAAAAACCTTTCAAGTGGCTCAGAACACAGCTAAGGTTAACAACCATATGTGCCATCAGATGCTCAACATGAAAGCTCAAACTGTGATGTAATATCAATCTTCAGTGACCAGATGATTACCCCTTTTTCAGTCATGAGTTAAAGCATTTGGTAAAACCACTGAGTAGAACATTGCAATTACTAAATGAGTTTGTTAAAGGAATAACTACACTTTACTGGCTGGATTTAAATCATTCAGGTAAAAAGGGCACCTGTCTGAATATCCAGATTAAAAAAAGGTGTAAAAAAGCTGGCTGAGACCATGATTTTAGTTTGAACTGAAACCATTGGTCCAGGACTGAAAAAAGAGCTGTGACTTGTTCTAAGTCTAGACGAATTTGTATTTGTGAGGGAGAGTATCTAGTTAAAGAAAGTAGAAAGAATAGCAAACTATAAATTACCTTGGAGGGTTGTGTTGGAAGGCAGGAAAAGAAGTGGTTTTGAGCTTTTGGATAGCAGAGAATGGCAGGATGATAAAAGATTAATTGAAAACACTGAATGGATCTATAGATGAGAATCTGAGTTGACAAAATTTCCCTAGTATCCTGTATATTAAAAAAACCCTCTTTACTTTCTTCATGGAGTTTAGGGGATCTCTCTCTTTTAACTTCATCTGTTTTAAGTGTATTCAGAAAAGCCAGCTCTTAGTTCATTTGTGGCCACCAGATCAGTGAAGCTGCAGCCAAGTCAGCAGAATGCCGTGTTTTGAAGTGGAACAGCGCTAGGTTTAATGTGACATTACTATGTAATAGGCAGTGTCACCTTTTAGGGAACATATACTTGGGAAGGACTAGATCTCTTGGAATATTTCCCATTGGGAATAGATGAGTATTAGGCAGGAACCTTTATCTTTCTTATCTTTTAACTTTTGAATATTTAACTTACTTGAAGAAGAGATTTTGAGTGCTCTGAGTTGGGGAAATCCATATACTTTGGCTGGTGCATTCATTTTGCAGTAGTCTGTAATTGTGACATAATGATAAAGAGTTGTCAGCCCCCAAAAAAGAATATTATGTAGCTTAATAAAGATAAAATTCTGTCCCTCAGCTGGGCTCCTGACTGTAGTAGCATGTTCTTTTTTTCACTGAATGAGTAAATGTGTATTTTAGAAACTTGTGAAGGAAGTGTGTAGCTCATGAAGAGCTGAAAATTTCCTTTTCATTTACCTAGTTCACAAATTATGAAAAATTTTTTTTTCTTATTGAAATTTAGTCATAAATGAGCTAGGTTAACAGTATGTTAAAGTTTCCAGTATGCTATATATACATGCTATGTAATTCTAACTATATAGTTCAACTCTGTATGCAGAGTTGTACTCTGTATTGTAAGCACAATAGAAAGTTCTATTTTTAAAGGAAAGTTTCTAACTACTCTAAAACGTCAGAACTGAAAAATGACAAAGGAAATAGTTGCTTTGTTTTTGTTATGAAAACTCAGAATCTGACATTGTAAACAAAGCCTCCAGAGTGCATTTTAGACATCTCAGTAATGACTTTCATATTTTAACTTTGAAACCTACATCTTCAGAAGTAACTGGAAAGATTATTAATCAAAATTTCCAGGCAACAGTTCTCAGAATATCTGATCCTTGCAATATCTTCAGTATTTCATGGTTCACTGAAGATTATCCCTTAATGAATGAGGCCTAATTGTATTTCTTTACCTCACAGGTTAAAAGCATGAGCATACACCAGATCAGCTAAGTTAAAATAACTCATGGTTATTTTATGTGCACAAGTTCAAATTTTTTCTGCTGAATGACAGATACCCATATAAAAATATTTTATAAAGAAAATAGTGCTTTAAAACTTACTAAGGTACCAAATCTCATGAGCTCCCATGCACCCCTGAATCAAGTTGGGATTTTTTGTTGTGGAAAGCACAATATAAACTAGTAAAGTAGCCTGCCTGGATTCTGGCTCATGCAGGCAGTGGGGAGAGCAAGAGTAACTTTTCCAAAATAGCCTCCTGAATTAAACTCAAGCCATAAAACAACCTTTGCAGAGATCTATCCCGCACAGCTGACAGTAAAGAACACTAGCCTCCCATCTATTTTTGTGATACACACTAAACCCAGCCATAAACAGCATGAGCACCTTTGTGGAACAAGGTAAGGTGTGCTGTGGAACTGCTCTTAATGTACCATGACCTTGGGAAGATCCCTGGGTCTGTATTGTAACATAAGCATCTCTAAAAGGCAGGTATTTGCCTTGGTGGAGCGTTTATGGGAGATCTTCGATACACACTACAAACAGAGGTCTTTGATAATGTTTCACAGTGGTTAAGTTTTTGTTCTGATTGAACTAATGAAGCTAAATGCATACTGGTTTTGTGACGCTGGCAAAAGGGAAGGCTGGGGTAACTCTCAAACTTCCTTGTAACGTGGGCTAGAATTTTGTTCTGAGTGTGGTGCAGTATCCCAGTTACAGGCTGTTGTATGATTGTGATTTACATGGCAAAACTGTTGAGAACTTCATAGAAATGAACCTGCTTGGCAAAATCTGAATTTGAAGGATTTTGGCTGCTCTGTATAATGAAGGTTACTTTTCATTGAATATGAAGGAAGTAATTTTTTTGTTTCTAAATTTCCCAGTGACATGGAAACTCTCCTCCCATTTTAGTGATATCCTCATCTGGAGATGATGATAGTTAGGAATCTGTCCATGAAGCAAAAGAAAATGAATATTTTCTTCATTGCTATTTCTCGAAGAAAACAAGCTGAGGCACTTCACTCAATTTGGCTCATGTTATATCTTAGGTTTAATACTGTTTAATGCTGATAAAAAATGCCTGCAAACCTGCAGTCAGCCAAAAAAGAATGAAGTAGTTGACAGGGCAGCATTTTTCTTGTTTTGTGGTTTGAAACTAAACCAGCTGTAAAGTTTTCAGTAAGATAAAAATGGCGTTGTGTTCATGTTGGGCAAGGGAGGAAAAGCTTGACGTGTGTCAGCTGCCTGCCCTGAAGATGTAAGATTTTTAGTGTAGCAAAATGTTTTGTTCATTTTGTTTAATGCAGAAATCTTCATTCAGAGATGAATGTTAAGATAATTTCATGTTAGTATATTGAAGATACTTAAGCCATACATGACTTTATAACGTTTGTGTGCCCTGACAATTGCGTATCAATCTGGTGCTTCCTCAGATAGTGACCAGAGGATGCGAAACCACGGAAATGACCCTGCGGAGAAACGGGCTGGGCCAGCTTGGATTCCACGTGAACTTTGAAGGGATAGTGGCAGACGTGGAGCCCTTTGGATTCGCATGGAAAGCAGGTCTCCGGCAAGGGAGCCGCCTGGTTGAGATCTGTAAGGTGGCTGTGGCAACTCTGACCCATGAGCAAATGATCGACCTTTTACGCACATCGGTGACAGTAAAAGTGGTGATTATTCAACCACACGAGGATGGAGCGCCCAGAAGGTAAGGAGCAGCAGTTCTCAGTGTAGCATTTGTATCTGTTGGGGTTTTTTTCCTCTATTGCTGCTTAAACCATGACTGTTTTATTGCTCAGTAAATGGATGTTGTCCGCCATGATGGGTGATAATATTGTTGATGGCGGTTAAAGCAATCTTTTCCCCAGCACCCATATTGACTTGTTATAGAATATAAAATGAGATCCTGCAAGAAATTTAATAGGAAATTTATTTTTATATGACTTTAAAAGGGTAGGAAGTAAACTTTAGTGTATTCTGACTGAGCTGTCCTGAAAGCTGATTGTTACTTCTTTTCGTCCATGGGAGAGTTTTATGTTTTAATGCTGAGTTAAAAAATGTAGAAACTTTTCCATGAAATTGCGCCTTGTTTATCTTTGAGATTTCTCCAAATCCTGACTACTGGAGGAGGTTTGTTTTTTTTGGTTTTTTTTATGTTGAAATTTAATGAAAATAGTGAATTGCTGGATTCTGCACATAAATGGTACCAAGTCTTAGAGTTCTACTCACTTTTTACAAATATCTAATTTCTTCACATTAAATGGTGAGTTACATCAGTGAGTTTATCATTTAAAGCAGAGAAATCTTATTGCAACGTGAAATACATGTTTATGCTTAGGAAAAGACTGTAATAACAATCATTACAGTGATTGTACAAGTGTTTTCAGGGACGAAATGCATTTTTCTTTCATCAGTGTTCCTTTTTGGGTGACAAAAGACATTTTTCTCCATTTTTTAATATCACGAGGCAGTGAAGTAGGAAAAAAATGAAACTTTGTAACAGTGTGACTTTATTTCTCCCACACCTTGTCTAGTCAGTGTTAATTTGGCTCATTCTAAATGAGAAGTGTACCAGAGTAAATTTAATTACTTCTCTTCTCCTACCAGGCCAACTTTAAATCTCTTGTTGATTTTTAATTCAAAAGAAAAAACATTAGATGTGTTGCTTTTGGCAAGACAACAAGCAATAAAATTTTACGTAGCATGCAGCACTGTGAAGTCGATGCCAACTGTATACAAATGCTGTTTAATTGGTGGCAATTCTCCAAGTAGTCATTGGCCTGATGTATGACACACAAGGGCTGTCCCCTGCCTCAACCTGCATCGTGATGCCTCCCTTTCTGAACAAAATGCCTGTGAATGTAGAATAGCACCGTTTTGCTTAGTTGGATAGAAATTTGCAATTAAGCCTCTCTTTGCTTAGCTTTGCTATTCTCACCATCTGCTTCTGGGTATGAATTTTCACTGACTTGTTTGGTATACATTTCCAAGCTGTTTACAGAATATGAGCCTAATGAGATGATCCCTTTATATTGAAGGTAAAAATGTGTATTTTATAGGCCCTGATAGAAAAATACATATTGTATGAGCTGTTTATATTGTATTTGATATAAATCTTTTTCTAGAGATAAAATGTCTAAATCCCAGATCAGTGTGATACATAGCACCCAAGTCTATATGTAGGAGGAGTTTGAACTGAGTGTTACCACACTGAGAAAAATCTGCAAAGCTGCTTCTCTTTATAATTTTTAGCACTTTTTAAATTGTGACTAATTACTAAGGAAAATGATTTTTTTAAAGCTATGTGCCTGTTCTAAATTTTTTTTTAAAGAATGTGTAAGTTCTTTTTAGCTTGACCTTTCTAGTATGTATATATAAAATAAATGTCTCTTTCAAATATCAGTTTCCCACAGAAAACTGCTCATTTTCCTTTGTATATCCCCAAAAATATGATCAGTGATTTCAACTGTCCAGTCTCTGTAGGGTTTTGAGCTTGCCTTTTCTCAATGTTTATACTCTAAACAGAGCAGACAGAAAGCAGTTATAGATATTGCATGACAAGTCTGAGAATTTCATTTGATAAATATGATCTTTTTTTGTAAAATATATTAATGAAAGAGGGAAAAGAGGAGAGGGAAGAAAGGGATAAATTATCAGAATTTGAGGAGAAAAAATAGCCTATCACTGCTACTTACCAGTTAAAACTTACGCAAATCTGTCTCCCTGTCTCCTACTCAATTGGTTCTGTTAGACTTCTGCATGCTCTTGTCACAGAAACAGAGAATAGCGGGGGCTGGAAAGGACCTCTGCAGGTTGTTGAGTCCAACCCCATTGTTCACAGCAAGGTCAGCCAGAGCAGATTGCTCATGGACATGTTCACTGGGTTTTGTATATCTCCAGGGATGGAGATTCAAAAATTCAATATTTCAGTTTCGGTATGCAATCATCCTTTCAGAGAGAAAAGTTTTTATGTGTACTTAAATGGAATTTCCTGCACTTCAGTTTTGCACCTTGCCTCCTGTGTATTCAGTAGATACAATTCTTAGTCTGTCATCTCTTTTCCTTAATCCTCCCACTAGATATTTTATACACATTGATAAAATCCCTCCTGAACCTTCTCTTTCCCTGGCTGAATGATACCAGCACTTTCAGTTTCTCCTTGTGTTTCAGATATTCTTATCCCTTAATCATCTTTGATCCTTTGCTGGACTTGCTCCATATGTTCATGTCTCTCTTGTACTTTGCTATCAGGATTTCTCAGAAATTTACAGGTAGTAGTTTTGGACGTAAAACAGGAGTATCCAGAGAACTAAAATCCATTTCACCTTCGTTTGACAAGAAGTGTCCCTGTCCTTGGAGAGTCCATGCATGGCTATAACAGGATAGAATCAATCCTCTGTGAGTGACACATACCTGTGGTGAACATTTAAGGCAGGGGTGACAGCTTGTCAGGAGGGAGCTTTTTTGTATCGAGTAGCTCTAATAATTATCAAATAACACTCAACAGGCATACAGGTATTTTTTGTCATATCTGGGGGTCGATCCATGCTTGACCTACACATTACAAGTGTCTAGGAGAATGATGGTTAAAAAACAGGAGAAAGCTTTACATCTGTGCTCCAGTACTTATTGCTTTTATTCACACCTGGTTTTAGAGGTTTTCTGCTAAGAAATGGTGCATCAGACTGACATATGTAGGAAAGTACATTTGGAGGCTGAAATATGTCCCTTGAAATTTTGACTCATCCTACAGAGTATATGATCTTCTGGCAGTTGGGTAGGCTTTTCTTCTTTTCTGTATTTCAACCTGATTTCTCAGATTATAGAGTTTGTTCTTTTGATTTTTTTGTTTGTTTTTTTCTTTTACTTAAATGCCATAATCTAGGGTTTCAAGTTTAGCCACTAAGATTTTGCCCACAGTGCATAGATATAAAAATACATTAATCTATGTTTCTGAAAGGATCAGTTGCATTAAAAATTCCCATACATTTACAAGAATGTAAATATAATTTTAGCAAAAGACCAAAAAATCCAGAGTTTTATGAAAAAAATCTGAACGTGTATAATTTTATTAATGCCTACCTTTCATTTTCTGAGATAATCAGCTCGTTTCCAGTTCTTGAAAGACTAGTTTCTGCTTAGCTTTGTCTGCTGGGTTTTATGAACACAAAGCAATGAGGAATTTCTCTTTGGGTTGCTTACTAGCACTGGTTCCTTGCTGGGATCAAATGCCGAAGTGAATTTACTCAGATTGGACATATGATTGCCATGGAGTATCTTGGGAATTGTGTCCTTAAAGTGAAAATGAGTTTCAAATGTGCACGGGTGTTTCTCAAGCAGTCCCTTGAAAAAACATCAGCCAAAGTGGAGATCTTTAATCAAGTTCTTGACTTGATTTTTTTTGTCTGTTAGCTTGCCCACAAATAATCTTCAATTTTAAAAGAAAACCAGCAAAATGTAAGTGTACACCCAGCTGAGAATAAACTATCAGCAGTAAACTACTAACAAGGATTTTTTTTTTTCTGCAAAGTGTCTTGTATTCATTTATTTCAGCATGAAAATAAACTATTTGAATGTTGAAGGTGCTTATAAAGGAATGTTACAAGGTGATTAGGAAATTACAGAGGAAAATTCTGCTCAATAAATGTCTTCCATTACTTAATGTAGATTCTTCTACTGAAGTCTTGACAGTAGTGTATGCAAAAGCAATCATGGAATAAGGCCTTTCATTTACTATCCTGTAAAATTAATGAACTTGAGACAAAGCTCCTGCTGTTTTCAGTTTGCTTCAGCAATTAAATAATCATGCACAAATTGGTGCAGAAATCAAAATTATTTGTGTGACACTGGGCTGAAATTTAGATAGGAAGAAGAAATTGCTATTTAAAATATAAATTCTTTAAGAGACAAAGCAGTATTAGAACAAATATGTTGGTCATTGCTTTTAGATCTGAATAAGTATTCTTGTGTCATAGTTGTTTCTGTGCTAGGTCTGTCCCTTCAGAATTGTTGATTTGGGATTGTGTCCATTTGAACAGGGGAATAATGATGTTCATTCTAATTTGCTTTTGCTGGTGGTGTTATAGTAGTGTTCAAGGACACTATATCCTTAATCAGCCAAATCCAATCAAGGAATTCAAGCACTTCTAAATTTTAAACTGTAGATTTTGCTGGATTTTTTTTTTACTATATTTTACCTATTAGTTCAACTACCATTTTATATAAAAAAGACACCACTTGAGAAATCAACTAAGAAACAATTTCTAGGAAATTTAGAAAGTAAATAAAATTTTAAGCAAAATTTCCAGAGCTGTCTGTAAACAGAAGCAGGAGAGCTGTAGAAGCAGTAGTTTCCACTGTTGGTCTGAACAAGCAAGAGACTTTTTCTGCTGTTGTAGGTAGTTTTGAAAATCAAAATACTTTAGTAACTGTGACTGAAACTGCCTGTGGGCCATTTTTAAGTACTACTGCAATTCTTCTGAGGTTATTTTATTCTTTTGAACCTTGCAAACTCCTTCTTACAAACAAAATAGATGTAATGACTTCTTTTCCACTCCTCATGCTTCCCCTTAAGTGACTATGATTTCTTTGAAAGAATTGTCTTTCTGGGGCTCTTTAAAAGTAACAGATAACCAGCAGAGTATAGAATGTTTGGAAAATGCTTTTAGGAAGGGGAAGAGGCTACTGTGTGGTGGAGTTCAGTTATTGTCACAGAGGTGTTTGCCATAAGCTGGTGGGAAATTTCATAGGGCCTTCAGATTCCTAATATTTATTTGCTTATTTAATAAATTAAGCCACCTGATCTACAAAGAAGCCAAGTCTAACATCACCTGAGGCAGGTTGAAGCAGCAAAACTTGAAACTGAATGTTTGATTGTAAAAGCAGAATTTGGATGTACCACACCTTTTAATTACCACCCCTGGTACTAATCTAAGAAGGCTGAAAATACCTGAAATGTCTAGATTTTGATGGTTTATAGAAGTGACTGAAAGAACTATCACTAAGAAAATGCAATTACACTAATTGGAAACTGTACTACTTGCAAAAGTCAATCCTCTCTACCCAACAAAAAATAAAATGGGAGAAAATGCTTAACTGTGTTTCTCTTACAAATAAAGTCTTTGATGCTTTTCTTACTGAGTTATGAATGAACTTATAGTAGAGGTTAATTATAATTGTTAAAGTTAATTATGTGTACAATTGTTACAGTTGAGCAGAAAAAAACCCCTAAATGCTTGGCAAAGCACTGTTTATCTCTATGGAGAGATGCAAAAAGTTCCAGACTCTTTTTTTCCCCTTTTTTTCTTTTCTTCTTTCTTCTCTCTATTCATGGAATCATACTAGAGTCCTAGAATGTTGTGGGTTGGAAAGGACCTTAACAATCATCTAATTCCTGTGTGTATTTCTCTTTTTCATGTAACAGTACAGATGTAGAGGCTCTTTAGGAGGACTCTGAATTGCTTGTCAGCTCACCAACACAAAGGTTCTTTTTAAAACTGAATAGTAATAAAGATCAGAGGGACAATGAGTTTATCCTAAAGAAGGAAGGATTGACAGCTTCAGCTCTTTAGCTCCATGGAGGGACTGTAAGAGTCATCACTTCCCTTGAATCAAAGTGATAGGGTGGGCAGCAGCCCTGTCTGAGGTTGCTGTAAGCAATCTCATACATCTATTGTGGTATAAAGTTATTTAAATATAAAATTGATAATTAAAAAAAAAAATAATTATGTATGACTACTGTTAATAGATTTCTGAGATGTCAGAACTTGGAATTTTTGTCTTGACTTTTTGACTAAATTTCTCTTAGACCATTTCAGTATTATGCAGTTTCTTGGACTTGTGCTGTAACTGATACAGGGAGTCAGTGGAATTGAGATATTACCTCCAGGAGGTACTTTGCAGTGTTAGGGAAGGGAAAAATCTATGTAGGTCTTAACTAACTACATACTGAGTCTCAGCAAAACTAAGCTACTAAATTCTGCTTTCCAGTTAAACCCCTATAATTATATTAAATGAATCTGTGTTTTATTATGTGGATTTAATAGATTGCACAATGAGTCCTCAGGCTTGTTGCGTCACTTTGGGCACTGCTGTAGTGTAAGAACAAACATGCACTCTAATAGAAGTGATTGTTTTCAAAAACAAAGTTTGAGTTAGCAGAATGCAATTATTGTTTTGCTGGATAGACTCTTTCTTGAGCAGGATTAGATATTTGGTATTGAAATGGTGACAGTAAGGGACAACTTATCAGTGTAATAAACTGATGCACACCAGTGCTTCCTTCTGTATCCCTACATCTCCTTGCAATACATTGAACTGGAGTTAAACTGTAATTCTAGTTAAGTTAATACCCTAAGAAATTGTTCATGCTTGAAATCTGTAGCTAGCTGGAGTCCAAGTACTGAAGTTGTACCCAGTAGCTGATAGTCATAGGATTTAGCAGAAAAAAAGGCTTTTGTATAGCTATCAAGGTGACAGGATGCTGATCATGGTGCATGGAAGCTTGTCTTTTCCATGGAGATGGATATTTACCAAGTTTAACTAGACTCTCTGCCTAATGTAGGCCCTTCACAGAGCCTATTACAGAGCCTCTCTGTGAATTCTGAAACTAACACTGGTTTGGTTAATGTAGTTTTAAAAATTTAATGGACTGGTTGATAATTCTTTCAGAACATAATGCTCCTTGCAGGAACATTTGAATATTGCAGATTTTTATAGTGGACTCTTAAATTTTATTATGTCGTCGTGACCTGCTAGCTGTATCATAGAGGCATGCTCTCTTTAATTGCAGAGTAGGTTTTATTAACCAAATTTTTAATAGGATAATATGGCTCTTGAACCAAAGGTATTAGTAGGAGTCTGTGCTTTATATTGAAGCATTGATTTAATTAATGCCAAGCTATGGTGAAGGGCAGGAAGTGCTGTAATTTCTGATGTGTGGTTAAGATATGGTCTCATTTGCTTGTTAAATAGTGTGAGTCTGTTTTCCAAATGTTGTATTGGATATAATTGCAAAAGACGTTTGATATCCTATACTTGTTTAACATAAATTTAAGTATCTTCATAAAACCATAAAATAGAGGTTTATCTTTATGTATCCTTCAAAGTGAATTTAAAAGAAATATATAAAAATTAAATTTAAAAGCTATCATTCAATACCAGTGCCAATGTATATTCTTGCACTGGTGGAATAAGTAAAATCATAAGTAAAAGTTAGATAAAAGTCAAATTACATATTTAAGAGGAAATTGCATTTATTTTTTAGTTGGGGTTTTGTTTTTTTTCATGCAAGATAACTTACAGTTTGATCCATGGCAGGGAGTGGAGGTGGAGATTGCAGGCATGAAGTAATTCCTTCTCTGTCTTCCTGATATAGGAGGTAGCTACAATTATGACTTTACCTATCTCAATATACTGCAGTATCTGTTCTTTAGGCAGTGCTTGTGAAGCAGTGAAGCATATTTTTTCATATAAATGTTGAAGTGATTGGTTTGGTACTTTTAAATTAAGATTTAAAAGCCTTATGTGAGAAAATAAGCTATCTGAAACCATGGAAATTCTTTTTTGAGCCAGTTAAAACAAGCATTCTAGGGCTCTGTTTTGAATTCATAAGCAGCACTGTTGAATTTTTATAGTGATTTGAAACAAGGTTGTTTTGTAAGCATTTTTTCTGCAGGAACTGTGTCCTCAATGTATTTATTTTTTCATTTGTAGGAAGAATATGTTTTCCTGATGCAAACAAACACAAAATTTTACAAAATTTTCAGTTCTTACTCATTGTGGCAAAGCTTATTGCTTACTGTCATTATACCATGCTTTTGTTAATTAGTCAGCAAGCTAAGTCAAACTGAATAGTAGTAACAGTCCCTTTTGCTTTTAAAACCCATGGTTATTTTTACAGCATTTAGAGTACTTTATGGGGAGTATCTAATGAGGGCTACAGTCACAATTACGTGCTATAAACTTTCTCAGTTACCAAGATGAAAATGGATGGTATTAGTTTACCAAGTAAAATTGATATCTTAAAACAAAAGTTGGGGAGGGGGTGGTTTGTTTCTAATACCTAAAGCCTATAGGAATGGAGAAGGGAGTGAAACAGTACTAAGAAATTAGCAGAAGGCAGATTGAAACTTTAGCCTACATAACTGTTCAACTTCTTCATCAAATAATGGAAAACTGTATATATATATGGTCACATGAAAAGTTGTGCAGTGCACCAAACTACTATTAACCTTGCTATGACATTTCTGCATTCTTTGATCTGTTTGTCTCATATGTAAAACTTCGTACTTAAAAACAAAAAAGAAAAACAGAAGGATCAAGGTTACACTGCTGGAGGCTGTTGTCTCCTACACTTTCTTCACTGCAGGCAGTGAATGAGGCAGGAACTTGCATAAAGGGAAGAATGATCTTGGAACATAAGCAGTTGAAAATCACACCTGAAAAATAGATTCTATATATGCTTCAACAATAGAAAAGTTGGCACAATTCTGTGCAGTTCTCTTAACTTGACCTTTTTTCATGGTGTTCCTCATTCTAAGAGCCCAACATGTGATTCTCAGAAGAGTGAGAAAAGTTTTAAAAATCGATAGGTGGACTGAGGCAGTTTGAAGTGATGTTCTGAATAACTGTGGCATTTCAGGGTGAGGAGAAAGCTAGAGATATACCAAATTGACCCTCTGAAATGATGTAATAATTTTATAACAGTTATTCCTCTGTAGCACCACTCCTTGTCTGTGAGAAGAGATTATTAGGCTGGTTTTATCTCCTTAGGGAAGCTCAAACCAGAAAATCATGATTGCAAAAATCTGTGATGCCTCCAGCATATCCAACTATGATTTGTCAGCAGAGGTTGGGCATGTCAGATTTTATTGGTGCATCTCACAATGATATTTCTGATGAAATAATAACATTGAAAAACCAGGAATTCTGAGTTCTGCTTTGGAACATGCTAGCTCTTCAGCTCATCTTCATCAAGGTGTCTTCCACCCTATATTGGCTATTGATCTCCATTCTCAACACTTTCATCATCTATATTTTTAAGTTCTTTTTCATGTGTTTGAGTGCCACCAGGGATAGAGATTTAGTGCTACAGGATAAACGTGCCAATTTGCTACTGAAAATCTCAGCAGAGTGAAACATTTGGCTGGATCAGACTGTGCATAGAATGTAATTGCTACAGTTGCTGTCGGGTCTTCCCTTCAGCAACCTTGAATAAGGCAGCTTGCTTTTTGTCTAATATTTTTTCTTTTAATCTGTTTACAAGAAAAAAGATAATGAAAATATTCTTTGGGAAGGTTGATTTACAAGCTTTAATGCAGAGTGATTTAATGTGTGAGAATTTATGCAATTTACTTGCACTGCACATTTGTGTTAAGTCATTTATGCCAAGATATTTTCAGGATTAAGACTGTAACCTCTTTACACTCTATTGCATCTCTCTAGGTGTTCTTAGTTTAGTTGCAAATGGTAAATGTTGGTTTTTCAACAAAAGCAAAGGTTGATCAAAACTCAGCTAAGGAATAATGCAGAATTGTAGTTGAGACAGAGGAGCAAGTTTTCCATTTCTTACTTAAACTTAATGTATTGCTTTGGAAGTATTTAGGGTGTTCTCTTCATAGATACTGATTTAGTACACTGCTTATCAGAAAAATAATGGAGATGGAATGTTGAGAATATAAAAAATATCCAGTGATAATCAATGTTGACTTAAAGGGTGCGTGAAGCTTCTATTAACTAATTTCTGAAACAGTAACACTTGATAATTGAGTGCAGTCAGAGTATACAGCAAATATCCCACAGGCACATGGATCATTTTTGGAATGCTACCAGTACTCTTACCTGGGTTTACATGGTCTGTGAATACTGTTAGTGTTTAACCACACTGTAAAGCACACTTCAAGCAGAGGTGGTAAGCCAGACTGTTGCCTCTTCCTTCCACTTCCCCAATTCTCTTCCAGGTTTACAAATCCCTGGGAAAAGAGACATTAGAAAGTACACTTTGAAAACACGGGGAAAAATATTTAGGTGCCAATTAATCATTGGTGTTGTAGTCTGTGTGTGCTCTTTGGTGGGACCAAGGTTGGATTCTAAAGGAGAGTTCTCCATCCTGCTTAGAAACGTTTAGTTTGCTGCAAAGTGACAAACCTGTTTCTGAAATTTAAACAAATTTGTGCCATTTTAGAAAAGCTTGGTGCTTTATGACTTCTAAATGGCATGACTCTGAAGGTTTTTATTATGTAAAATTCAAGTTGAAGATTAATTTATAAAAGTTTAATGTGTTCCCCTTTTTTGAAGGGCAAGGAGGAAGTTCAAAGATCTTTGAGCACATGACAGCAAATCTTTTATTTTGAAGTGTTTTCTACCTGCTTGGCATGACTGTTCTGAAATGTTCAAAGTACAGTGCTGTATGAAAACCTTTGGGTACCTGAAATAAAAACATGTATATACTTTTGACTGAAAATGCAAGATTTCTCTCTCTGTTCTCTTCTGTGAGACTGAATTTTTATTTGTCCCACAGGGGTTGTTCAGAACTTTGTCGTATACCCATGGTGGAATACAAACTTGACAGTGAAGGCACCCCATGTGAGTATAAAACCCCTTTCAGAAGGAATACCACTTGGCATCGGGTGCCGACTCCCGCTGGGCAGCCTCTCTCTCGTGCCTCTCCAATCCTAGGAACATCTGACAGACTGCAGTGCCAGCAGCTTCTCCAGCAGGCTCAGACAGCCATTCCTCGTAGCACTTCCTTTGATAGAAAGCTGCCAGATGGTGCAAGGTAATAAATACGCTCTCTGGTTAATGGCTGTCATTTTCGTAATGTGTATTACTTTTGAAATCTCTGCTTTCTACAACTTCGGTGTCTTCTTTTTGTTGAGTTTTGACAGTACTTTTAATTCTGAGGTTGTATTAAATAGCATTCACTGGACCAGTCTGCTTGAAACAAGTGACTTTTGGTGTTTGTGGTGTAAATGGTCTGTACTGAGGATCCTACTGCTGAGGACAGCTGGCCTTTCCCTTTAGTCCCAAGTCAGTGAAGTGGGAAACTGCCTTGTAACTTTGGGATCTTACTCATGTCCTGTTCCCCACCTTTTGGAAGACTATTTAAACAAATACTGAATGTAAATAAAATTAGCTAATTCCTTTAAAGATTAATTTTTTACTCTCACTACCAAGGTATTGGCATAGTTTCAAAGAGTTCTGTAACACATTACCAGCCCTTATGTTTTGCTTTGCTTTTAATTAAACAAAGCAGAGCTTGTGATTTGAATATGTAACACCTCTTAGATGATGGGATGGTATCCTTAAATGTTAGCTCTGTTCTAATTTAATCATAATTCTTCATAAGATGAAACATCATTTTTAAAGATAAAAATTTGCAAATATATTTGGCCTTTGAATTATTTAGGAAAACCATATGTCTTGAGCAGAATTCTATCCTTTATTGTTTATAATTATTTCAGGTTATTCCCATATCTATGGGGTGATGTTGTTCTAACTTCCAAGGAAATAATTACTGTACGTTGAATATATCTGAGTGATTCAAAAATCTAAAATTCTAGTCTTAAATTCTGGATTAAATCATTAAATGCCTCTATTGCCACATTGACTACTTTATTTAGTACAAAAGAATTAATGACTTTTTACACTGAACTGTACACAAGTAATAGTATTACATATTTGAAAATATGTGTCTTTCATTGTCTGGGGAAGGAGGACTCCCAGTTGTGACCATTTGGTCATATGTTTTCTTCTACCCTACCCTCCTCTCCACTCCCTGAAAAATTGGGGGGTGCATTTTTGTAAGCATTTAAATACTTTTATAGAACTTAAGCTTTTCCTAATGTCTTGTTAATGAAATTCTCTATAACATCTAATGTAAAGATGTATCAAATGTCTAGAAACACTTAATCATTTATGAAGCTTTATTAAGCTTACTGTATGCTGATACAGAAATGAAAGCTTTCTGACATGCTACTCAATTCCAAAAAGCATAAAAATTCACAAGCATAAGCTGCACTTCTCATAACACTCAGCAAAGCATATGAAAAAAATGCTTAGACTGAGTCTACTCTTATCATGAAGAAATTCCTGCATTACTTAAGCAAAACATGTGCAATGCAGAAGTGCTATTCTGGGGAAGACAACTATGCAGAGTATAAATAATGGAAAGAGAGGAAAATTATGGATTCTGGCATGTAGGTCTTGAAACATGGAAAGAAAGATACCTAATTGGCAAGGTCTTTCTACATGGGAAGAGGCAGAGTTGATGATTTGGCAGAGAGATGAGCTTAAAACAGAAGAGTTTGAAGTAAGGTGGATTAGTACTTAGAAGTAGTCTTGCAAGGGTGAAAGTGTATACTCAGGCTAGGTAAATGATGGAGAGATTTTTAGAGGGTCAGAGACCCCATATCAGTTTAAGAGTGCAAGCAGAGAGAAGCAGGTTGATGAAACAGGGAAGATTTAATAGTTGATCTGAAAATGAGCTAAGGGTGAAGTCAATCAATCAATAAAATTGATTGGTTTAGAAATAAAAAGAGGAAGAAGTAGAAGAAATGTGTACTGTATATAGTAAGAGACTTAAGCAGCAAAAATTCAACTGCTGTGACACATAATATTTAGGTGCCCAGTCCCTGGAGTGAAATTAGAAACTGAGAGCCAAATGCTTACGCTCCTAATACAATTCCTGAGAATCGAATGCTTTGAGAAGGCAATCCAAGTATTCTGGAGTTGTTCAAGGAAATTCCTCTACTTAGTCACTTAAAAATAGGAGGGTATCCTTAAGCTCTGCTCCTGTTTTCACAGAGTGGCTGGTTCTTTGGCAGCTATTCATAACATGTGCCTAAGCGAAGCTTTAGGCGGACTCTCTGTTCTGAGTTTTGCGCCAAGAAGTCTCTGTGTACTTTAGCCCCTGTGTGACACTTGTGTGATACATCCTATCACCTGGAGTGTGGAATCCATTCCTGAGAGCAGATGGTTGGAATTCTTGTGTGAAGGAACTGTGTGGGGCAGTCATTGATGGGATTTCTGTGGCACTCCTTCTGTAGCCACTCATTGTTTACTAGGCTAAAGGCTTCACATTTGTCCAGCAAATGGGAGGCAGACCTATTTCAGCCTTGGAACAGCACAAAGCAATATCCTGGCTTTGGGGACAATGTCCTAAACATCAGCCTGGAGAGTGGAAACACATGGGATCATAATTTATCCATTACTTAGTGCTGGATCACTTAATCTGTGCATGAAATGCATAATTCTTGGTGGTAATAACAACTTCATGGAACTGTATTTAGCTGTAATCTATTGACTGCTTCACATAATTGAGAGAGGCTCAATCTTATCAATACTTCTCAGAGAAAGACATGCTGAAAAATAAGGTATTACACTATTTATCGTACATTGACTATTAGACAAAATATAACACCTAATGCCTTTAAAAAACAAAATATAATAGCTGCTGGTTTTAAAATTTTCAAGCTGAATGGTAAAGTTGCTTATTAAAAGTTCATGTTCTTGGGAAAGTGGTTTGCATAAAGAAAAAAACACCTCTTCATTTCTTTCCTGAGTACATACATTCATTTCTACATGAAAAAGAAAAAGAGTGGGAAAAAGAGTTTTTCTCTCTGTGTGGGAGAAAAAAGAAAAAAAAAGATAAACATGGGGAATTAAAGATAATGTCAAGATAGTTGAAGGAAATTCTGTTGTAATTATGGAATGATATGCACAGAAGTGAAGGAAAGGATGTGATGAAACCCAAATTTAAGCATTAAATTTCAGCTCCCTGGAAATCTAACAAAACCGGTTAGAGACATTGTTAAGACATGAGGCTTAAGAGTTTAAATAATAAGTACAAAATAATATCCTTCATGAAAATGTTTTTTTTGTTGCTTTTCTGTGTTAAAGGATTAATTAAATAAATTTTTAAAAAGTATTAGAATTGCCTCTTCCGATTTTACTGTCTTTAAAATTGGAATAAGTGCCAAGGAAGTAACAATAATTTCTGATCCAATATGAGAGTTTCCCACACATGAATTTAGAGACCTAATCCAGCTGCTCTGACTCCTGAGTAATCCCACTTATTCAGAACTAAAGCCAGATCTAAGGAAAATAGGATTTGGCACTTAGTCTTTCTCTTTTTGTGCCTTTTTATATGTTCAGTTGGAAATATTTTATTTGTGAATAAATGGTATACTTTTAAAATTCTCATTAAAGTTTTATGAAAGTGAGATAAACCTTTTAAATTCCCCAAATGAATGTAACTAAGTGTCCATACTACATCTGTATTATTTGTGAAAATGAATGTATTTGATAAAAGAAACACAGCCCAGTTCAAACCTGAAACCCTACAAATACCTCAGTGCACTGTTAATGACTCTAAAATCAACATTACAGAAGTTCTCCGAGCAACCAGTCCTCATCCAGTGACCCAGGACCCAGCGGGAGCAGCCACTGGAGACAGCAAGTGGGATATGACGGGTATTAGTGATTTTAAAAATTTTTATTTAAATCTTGCAGTAGCTCCCATGCATCTTCTTTCATAAGCAAAATTTGTGTGTCTGTTCTAGATTTTATTTTCAAACACTGTTAGTATCTTCTAAGATCCACAGGTTTACTGATATTTGATGCAACATGCATGCAACCGCAATTTTAAAGTCATCCTAATTTAACTCTTTAGGATCATACTTTTAAAACCAGGTAAATGAAAAATGGTTCGTTGTTTTATTTTCCCAGTAATGGGCCAGAAATCAGCTAGTAACTTAGAACTAAAATAAAATAATTATACTTCCTCCTCCTGCTTCAGGAGGAAGGCGTTTAATTAAAAAAAAAAATAAATCTTTATGGTCTTTGAAGGTTTTATGTCCTGCTGTGTATGTTTTGATGACAGCCATTCCCCAGCATATATCCTCAAAAAAGTAGGAATTTCAGAGGTTCTTTCTCCCTAGAATGGTCTCCCCATTGATGGTCCTTTTGTATCCCTGTTAATCCCTTGGTATTGAAATTTCAGAAGTTAGCTATCTGTATATAAGAGATGCTCCAAATATAACTCACGTTATAAGATTATTTTGTGAGACATCTGTTCTAAACTACTTTAAATTTATGACTTTGTTGTATATATACAGCTGCCGAAAACACTCCTGTTATAAAATGTTGAGCTATGGCAGTATCTACAATGGAGTAATAAAAAAGCATTCCAGACTTGCCAAGTGGTTTTCAGAAGCTACTTTTCAGAAAAAAAAAATGTGAATATTGAAAGCATCAGCTTGACTCCTTGAAGCTTATTAATGCTTTGGCATGATTGACTGTGGATAAGATATTCTGTGTAGCAGATATATATATGCAGTATCTTGTAGACTCTTCAAGGAATTTCACATAACTCAGTGAAATCTCTGGCAGCTAAATAGATGCTAATAATTCAAATAAAACTAACTTTTTTTTTTTTTTTGGCAGTCAGCTCATCAAAATGCATCTTGTATCATTTTTTCCAGCACAGTTAGTTCTAACATCAATCTAGGTCTTAGTTTGTTGCTTTGTGAGATGTTTAAACTTTTGCAGTATAATACAAAGCAGTGGATCTGGTACTAACTTACATATTCACAGTGTGAAACCCTGCAAAGCTATGATTGATTTCTGTGGGGCTTAGATCACAAAGAGGTTAAGCATATATTACCATGGTTCTTCACTGCAAAAGCCTTTGGGTGTATAGCCCCAAGAATACATTTCTTCTTAAAGTTCGCTGTCTTCTTGGCATGTTCACACTTGAGATATAACAGTATGCTGTTGAAAAAATTGCATGTAAATATTTCTATGCAGAGTTTGGGAATGTTTGGGAGTGATGATTATTTTAAAAAGTCACAAGATACTTGCTTTTAAGAGTAAAAAGTGGTATATTTCATCATGTAACTAATCTTACAGGATAAAAACCTTACCAGCTTAATTTTCTGCTTGCATTAAAAGATGCCAGTCCCCTTTGCTCCATGAACATCACCAAGGTTCAGGCTCACTGGAGTGTGAAGGAGGCAGAGAACGAGAGGAAACTTTGGAAGGAACTAGACATTCTGGTAATGAAACCCACTGTATCTTTCAAGTACATGTTCTTTGCAGTGCAGTGCCTGTTGAAATGCAGCCACCTCCCCGTGTGGAGGTTTCACTCGCAGGGAGCACGGGATGTGCCACTGAAAGCAGGGACTGTTGCAACATTCTGCAAAGATACCTGTGTCTGATTGCAAGGAGTGTGCAGGTTTGAAACCTGATGCTGAGTCGTGTGCCTTTCTCCATTATTTTTGGCAGAAGCCAAGTGGCATGCACCATCAACCAAAGTCCTGAGCTCCTACAAAGACCGAGCTCTGCAGAAAGAAGGCAGTGGCAAGGAGTCACCAAACAAGCTTTCGCATGTAAGTCTTTTCCTTGGATGTCATTCGGAACTCCAAAAACAAACAAACCCCAAAACAGCAACAACAAAAAGCTATTCTGGATTTACAGAAATAAATCTTTAAAATACATTTTAGTAATTTGTGAAGACCACTGTGTGTTTTGGGAGATTATGCTATCTCAAATAATCTCAAAGATTATGCTATCCCAGGTATGTATGGGTTGAATCAAATATGCTTTGTGTTTCCAAACTCAGATTTCCAAGAGAGCTTGGGTCTGGGGCACTGAGGATATAAAACTAGTATAGTCTCCACTCAGCTGTGAATTTACTGCTTCATTTATACTGGCTTGTTTAATCTGTGGAGTATTTAATTACCCTTTAAAAGAAAATAAAATTATATTTACCATACCGCTTTTCATCTAACATGAAATACCCATGGAGTGTAATTACCAATAAGCACTATAAAAATGTAGCTTGTACATTGGGAATGCTGAACAGATTTTCTAGTCTACCTTGTTTAGTAGCTTGTCTTCAGTAATGGCAAAATCCTCAGCAGCCTAGTGATGGAAATTACATAATGATAATGTTTGTTATGTGGAAAATCCTGCTATATGTAGTAGGAGTCTCTACACTGTTTGTAAACTTACGTTTTATGTGTGAGCAACAGCATCTCCTAGCATCTGCTGGGAGAGGGATCTCATGAAAAACTTAGTCACCCTTCCCATTTATATCCTACCTAATAGAAGTCCATTTGCCCTTGTAGAAGCCCATCTGCTTTTATTCTGGCTACTGTCACAGACATAAGTTAATCCAACTCTCTATAAAATTTATTTTAAAAGGTAAATAACAAAACCCCTGGACTTTATTGGCACAAAAGTCTGATGTAATTATTCCACTTCAATAGCCATGCTTAGTTTAGGGCCTTATGACTTAAGTTACTTTCATCTGGTACACATTCATCACAATTGGCTTCAATTTAACTAGCCACACATCCAATTGGATTTGATCCAATGAGAATGCATATTTCAGCCACTCTGAGAAAAAGCCAACAATAATTCAGTCTTCGGTGCTTTTCAGATTTGCAGTAGAGCTTGTTTAAACAAATAATTACCAAGGCTTCTAGCTTTAACAAATGCTTATTTTAACTGTTCAGAAATGCAATTTTATGGATGTTAAGCAGGTCCTATAATCAGAAAATTCAATTCTGATTTTAAGATCTGTGATAGAAGATGGAACTAGAGCCTTTTTATTTGCAGTGACATCAACCTTTAATGTGTCTAGCCAGCTGTGCAATTCATTTCACAGAAACTGGTGGTATAATTGGCTCTTTTCATACTTTGCAGTTATATGATAGCATACTGTAAAGAAAAAAATGAATAAAATGGTCTTTGAATGGCACAAATGCAGTAATTTATATGAAAATAGATCTCTTACTATTTAATTTGAGGGGGGTCTTTTTTTGGTTTGTTTTCTTGTTGTTAAGATTGGGGACAAGAGCTGTTCAAGCCACTCCAGCAGCAACACCTTATCCAGCAATACATCCAGCAACAGCGATGAGAAGCACTTTGGCTCCGGAGACCTGATGGATCCCGAGCTGCTCGGCTTAACCTACATAAAGGGGGCTTCTACAGACAGCGGGATCGACACGGCTCCCTGCATGCCAGCTCCTCTGCTGGCCCCCCTGCACCTGGCTGGCAGCAGGGCTGGGGTGCACTGCCACACGGAGCAGTGGACAGAGGCTTCCGAGGCTCCCGGGCCGGACGACGATCCAGCTAAAATCTATGCTGTTCACAGCTATGCCTCTGCGATCTCCGGCAGTCACACGGCTGAGGGCAGCATGGGAGACCTGAGTGAAATCTCCTCTCATTCCAGGTAGGCACGCTTCTTACAAATTCGGGGCCATGGATTGTAGGTTAGGACGCAGATAACCCTTTTGGGTTGTTTTTATTCCGTTTACCCTTCTTTGAAGCTAAAATGAAAAGATTTTTATGTTTTTGTGTTGTATTTGAATGCCTGTGTGAGCAGTTTTCAAGCAATTTTTGATGAGTCTGCCTGGAAAGCACAGCCAGACCTCCTCCCAGGTCTGATGGAGGCTTTATATGTGATGCTTGAAAACTGCTTATGTTTTTAAAACTGGGAAACGTCCCTGAGTAAAAGAGAAGTTTGCACCTAGAACTTATTTCAATTACTTTTGGGTTTTTTAGTACAGTGTAGCAAATTGCCTTGGAGTTAGTGCTGAGGGAAATCAGAAAAATTGGACAATGGACGGTATTTACATACCATAGAAACCGCATCTCATACCATCCCCCCTAATTTGCGTTGTTCTGATGTATGCTTTGAAGTTTTGCTTGTTGAACTGCATTTATGATTTGCTTTCAGCTTTTCTATTTATTACCAATGAGCTATGTGCGTGGTATATCTGTTGTAAAGCTTGTTGAAAGTACACTTTTACAGCTGGTTGCCTTTATCTTCCAGTTCCCATTGTCTGGTGACTTTGATGTTGAAGCTTTGGTCTGTGTGTTAAGATTTTTACTCTAAAGGAGAGAAGGAATTTGTTTGTTCTTCTTTCCCTCTGATTTTCCTGTTTTCAGTGTCAATCAGTACAGGAAAATAACCAAATAATACCTTGTATACTGATTTCCTTATAAGCTTGACATGAGTGAATTTGTCTTGTTTGGTTATTCTGAAGAAATTTATTCTTCTAGTAAATGTTTGCTTTAGTTGATTTGAAATAGGTTTCAGAGTCTTCAATAAAAATATGTCTTAGTGCCTACTAGTGCTATTACTTGTAATAAAAGCGAATGTTAAAATTATCCAGAGGACTGTCTTGTTCAACTGAAATTTACTTCTGTAAAATATGCTGATAATTTAATATTAGTGTGTCTGATTGAAAGGCACAGCCTAATCTTGCATCAACTGGCAAAATTATTGTGAAATAGAAAAGCACATAGGTTTTATGATTAGGGAGATATTAGAGTAATTCCCTATGTAGTCTTTTATGTAAATGTTTGTGCACAAAATTGCACACACAAATTATATATATATATATATATATATATATATAAAATTTAGGCTTTTTCTTTTGATTCACATCAGTTTGCACTGGCATTTCAGCAAGCTGAACTCCATATATTGCTTGTTCTAGAAGCACATCACAATTCTGTTCTCAGAGCTTTAATGTGTACACAGTTGGTGTGTAGAAAATTACTGTGCCAATTCTGCTTCATTGATTTTAACCTTGAGAGAAACTTAACAGTGAGAATTATTGCCACATACCAGGCAAAGCATTTCTGATTTGTTGTTGCATAGCGTATTTAATTTTTCCTTTTGTGTGTTTCGTTCACTTTTCCAGCGGGTCACATCATTCAGGAAGCCCATCAACACACTGCTCGAAGAAGAGTGGCTCCCTAGATACCTCCAAAGTTTATATAGTGTCGCAGAATAGTGGTCAGCAGATGTCTGGGTCGATTTCAAAACCATACCACAGACAAGGAGCAGTGAGTAAATATGTCATTGGATGGAAAAAATCGGAAGGAAGTCCTACACCTGAAGAATCTGAGGTTTCAGAATGTCATGAGTAAGCACTCTGTTTTACTTCGTTGGGAGAAGTAGGGTAGTGAAAATAAATTTTAAAATGGGATAGAAAGAAATGAAAAATTCTGTTTTGCCTTTAAATGTTCTGGGAGATTTTTCTGTATCTTTATTTATCTAATGAATCTTGATGCTGGAATAGTCCATGAGAAATGTGTTGTGCTTAGGTGGAAGGAAAAAGCTTGAACTTAAAGGAAAACATTCAGTACTTCAAATATAGAGAGATAATACTTTCATAATGGTGCATCTGTGATAAGTGATGTTTGAATCTGGCATTTAAAACTAACCTTGAAATTCCTGCTGGCTTCAGAATCATCCTTGTGGATAATGTCCCTGCTCTCTTTTTTTGCACAAGCTATTTGGTGCTGTTTCTCAATAAACCATAGTCAGCCACTGTCCATCTCAAAAAATTGATCACATGCAGTACTGCATTTTCAAACGTTTAATTTGGATTATTCTTTGTTTAATGGGATTGGGTTATTTTTATCTAATACCTAATTGTGCATATGTGTGTGTATTTATGGCAAGAGTCATATTTAAAAATATATGCTAGAGTATATATGCTATGAAATAAGAATCTGACATTAAGCTCTTGAATTCCTAGTTTTCAAAAGCAGAAGATGTTACAAACCTCCTGTCCTGGTTATTTGTGTTCCTTTGTGTTAATATAGAGGTGATTTCATTTCTCCCCCCGCCAATATTTTAATTGCATAAATATTTCAGTCATAGTAGTATTTGAATTATAGTGTGGTAACTTCAGGGTTTTCACAAATTTTTGGATTTTGAAATCAATGAACTACTGAAGCAGTGTCTCCTTATTTTGAATGGCAGCCTTAAAATAAAACTGCATCATGAGTCAGGGTATTTAGACTGAAACAACGGCAATTTAGCAAATTATCTTCAAGAGATAGCTCTGTTCAAGAACCATTACTTGAATATGACAATGACAACATTTCCTATGTCAAAAAATACTTTCAGATTTCTCCATGGCATACAGAATTGGCTCACCTCTTTCTTTCTAGGAAAAAGCTCTCTATATCACAGAGAGAAAATATCTGAGGATAATTATGTTGAAATAAAATAGCATCTCTAATTAGCAGTGATGATGAATATCAGGTCAATTGCTGGATGTTGTGCCACTGTAGGTTAAAATTCACTGATACTTTACCATAGCAAAGTTTATTTTCTCTCTGCTGAAGACAGTCACTGATGAGGCTGCACTTGGCAGTGAGCAATGGCTTCCAGTGTGTGATCTCTGTGAGTCGCCATCTCCAGTTTCTTCGACTACATTCTCAGGGTAAACCTGTTAAAATCCTGTCTCTCCTTTCTCACTGGAAGGAGATGAAGGTTAATAATTCAGTTTGACAGTCATAAAAAAACTAGATTTTTATGTGCTGATAATTAAAGAAGACTACCTGTTTAATTTATCTAAATAGCTTTATGAAATTGCTGATAATAAAATATAGTTACACTGGGCAATTGATTGTCAATACACTTCAAACATTGCTGTGATGACCATAGTAATTTTGCCAGATTGTGAAGCTGGATGCAATATTGTACTATAAAATATTGATTTTATTATTTGCTATGGAAGTAAAAGTTAAAGTGTTTTGTGATGAACCTTTGGAAATGTTGAAATAAATACAACTTTTGTATTAATAGAGAAGTGTGGTGTGTAAAAAAGAGGCAAGCTAGAAGAATGCTTTTTTAAATTTTTCTTTAGGATTCCTAAACTTCGTTTCTCAGTGGTTTCAGAATTTCATTTTATACCCACAAACAGTTTTATAAAGGTAAAGTGATCAAAAAAATTTTCTAAACAGTGTGTTGTGTCAGGAGATAATTCTAACAATTTTCACTTTGACAGAAGATGATTGCAGCCTTTCAAATCCAATTTCTTGCTAAAACCACCCATTTTCTCAACAGAGTGTATGATGATATTGATGCTGTGTCTGCATCGAGTCCGCTCCAAACTTCTGTCAGGAATGCTATTGTTGAAAGCCAGCAAGTCTTGTCCAAAGAAGATTTTCTGAAGTTGATGCTGCCAGACAGCCTCTCCATGGAGGAAGGGAGAAGAAAGGTTGGCTACTTTCTTTGACTCTGTGTGTTTCAGTCCCTCAGTAACCTCAGAAATGGGTTTCTGGTATGCCCAAAATTGCTATACAGAATGCAGTATTGTTTTGTACAGGCTAAGTTTATTCTATGGGGATGACCATAAGTCCCAAAATATCATTTCCCACAAGGATGGGAAATGTTTGTTTGATGATAAAATCCAGTATTTGTTTAAGTGTGCCTTTGCTTAGCTTGACAAGAGGTCAGTGCAAGTTGAGCAACTTCATTACAATTTGAAAGGTTAGAAGTGACATTTTCCAGGACGGAGGCTAAATTTGTACATCTTGTATGATATTAAAACACATAAATAAAAGTAGCCCACTTTCCTCTGCCCTGTAATAGTCTGTACCAACAATTCTGCTAGAAATCCATATCAGTTTCATGTAGGTATCAGTGGCAGCTATTCAGAAAGCATAATTGTCAGTGCTACTGGAGAGCCTGGATCTAATCTTTATGGTATGAAGACAGTTGGTAATGCTTAATAGCTCACAATAAATGGATAGTGATCTTAAAATTTGCTGCTCCCCACAGTAAATGGTTCTGAATTCTGTGCTTAATGTGGAATAAAGAACAAAGCAATTAAATTACTTGAGATAATTGTCACACTTCCATATTAACGCAATGCTCTCTTAACCCACTGTGTTTATACAATATGCTAAATAGCATAATCATCATGTCTGAACAAAAGTAACACATGGGAATCTTGTAAGTGCAGAGTTGAATTTAAAATTCAGATCATATATATTTTATAATATGTGGTATGTTAAGTGTGCATTATACATGCTTGATTTTCTGTGGGTTGTGTCCTAGAGGTTTTAATGATTTATGATTGATACAATAATTGGAGGGGTTTTCTGAAGATTCCAAGAACTGCCAGTGTTTCTGGCTGCCTAAATAAGAATCAATGAGGAGAGGGGGGGTGTGGCTGAGATAAATGACTGCTATCCCCTTCCTCTCCTAGGCATCTAAACAAAAGTTAAGTAAGTGAGACCAAGTGGGCCCTGACTCACAAGGAACCCCAGCCAAGGAGCTGGCAGTGTACAGTCTGTGGCTGTGCCTTCAGAGAGGGTAGTGATCTTGATATTGGTGGGCTAGTTACCTTTGACAGTGAAGTCAGAAATTAATTTCCTGAATAACTGAGATTCTACGCTATATTCACTGTTTGCAAAAGCCATTCCTCTTAAGCATTTGTTCTGCAAAGGGAACATGGAACACACGATTAATTGCAAAGAAAACATGTAATTGTTGTATGTAGTAAACCAGTAAAATAATTAAGGCACTAACTGTGCCTTGTAGATGTAAAGAAAACTCTGTTTGCAGTGCTGAGAAATTACTTACCAAGTGGTATGGTCCAGCTTTACAATACAATAGCATCTTGTTGTACTGTAGATATTTGGGTTGTGGTCTGGGTAACATTTTGAAATGCATAAGCAGTTTTCACTGAAACCTGTTATCCTCTTTTCTAAGCCTGTTTTGTGATATCCAGAGAGATGCAGTGTCTCAAGTCACTTTTATCATCCAATAAATTATGTGGCAGCATATATCAGTTCAGAATGTTTAACATTAAACCGTGGTCATTTCAAATTAAAATCAAACAGTTCTATGTGTAGGCTTGCATATATATTGCCAGAGTTGGGTAACCCTATATACATTTCTGTAAAGTGTTGCTGTCATAAGGCTGTGAAGTTTCATTTAACATTTCACAATTAATAAAACTACACATGATCTGATTAATTCATGGTTATATGTTCCAAAATATTGAGAGGAAGTCTGAGTATCCAATTCAGTAACTCTTTTGAGGTCCCAGTAGATCTGATATGGTGGAAGAAATATCTGATCTTCTGTATTAGTTCAAGTATTCCAGAGTGCCTGTCCAGAAAAACACTCCCAAGAACTGATGATGGGATACAGTTGTATGAATCACTTCAACCAGCAATATGTGTTGTCATTTTTATCTTTAGTTTTCATTCTATGGAAACCTTTCCCCACGGAGGACACTTTACCGCACCCTCTCTGATGAAAGCATATGTAGCAACCGAAGGGGATCTTCCTACGCCAGCTCTCGAAGCTCAATGATAGACCAGGCCTTGCCAAATGATATCTTGTTCAGCACTACTCCACCATATCACAGCACACTGCCTCCCAGAATGAGCCTGACTCCTGGAATGGGAAATCTGAGAAGTAAGTCATTGTCTCTCTCATTGCTGAGTTTGGAGAATTTGTAGTAAGCTCAAACGAATCACCAGGTATTAAGTGAGGCTTTACTTTTAAGGTGAAATTAAGGCATGTCAAATCACTGCTTTAGTTGTCCTAGTGAAATAATACTTGCTCAGCTGTACATACTCATGCTTGCCATTAGTTCAATTCATATTTATCATGTTTGGAGACAATATTCACTTCACTTCCCAAAGAATTTTCATGAAACCACTGATAGGCAAAAAACTTAGTCTGAAGATATTTCTAGTGATCATTTTATTTTTCAGTGGTGACCTAATTAAGCCAAGCTGGCCTGGTTTTTTTTGGATTTTTTTTAATTTTTATTTTATGTGCATTTGAATAATTGAAATATTCACTAATACGTTTGAAATAATAGCTAAATGGAACAGCTTTTGTTTAGGTGATCTTTTTAGTAACATCTTAAAAGGAAATGTGCAATAAATCTTGACTTTGACTTCTCTTTCCAAATTGACTTTGCTGATACTTTTTTTAACAAATTAGTAAAACCTTTACAAATAACTTTTCATTTTTAATGGCAGCAGAAGAGGTTCTCACTTAAAGCTGTTTTATGAATGTGGTTTTTTACTTGTGAAATTTTCGTAAGGGAGACTTTTATTATCTGGTTATCTTGCAGTAATTCCAGGATGAGCTATGCAGTTTGTAGTAATTAAAAAAAAAATAAATTGAATGAAACCAACAAATCTGCACAGATAGATATGTATATTTAGATTAAATATCTATATTTGTTTACTTAATTAGAGTGAATTGTTTTCTTAAAAAATGGTGAATATATATGCTTCTCAGTTAGTTTAGGCTGACCTATAGTGGACACCTGGAGTTGGTGTGCAATCTGGAAAAAAAAAAGCCTCTTTTTTTTAGCTCCTCTAATATTGCATCACAGCTAACCGCAATTTAAAAAATGGACTCTGAAGTCCATAGTTCAGAAGCTCTGGGTGAATTTCTTGAAAACATTAAGGACATTTTAGGCCCATGTCCAGGGAGAATGCAGCCAGATGATTTAAAGAGGCAGCAATAAAAAAGGCTCTGTCATTCATCACGTCCTTCAGGAGCTAGCAGTCATCTCCTAATTTTGAGAAATAAGCTTAATGTACAAAACACTTTTCTAGTTAGAGTGGCCTCAGCCATGAGACTGAATTTTGGTCACTAAGCACTGGTTAATTTTAAATTGGTATCTCAAAACGAGTGCTAAATTCCTTCCTCAGCTGGGAATGCATGCTTGGTGTACCTTCTGCCATTCTAAAAGTATTCTTCTATCAGAGTGAAACTCTTTCCTATAAATTTAATCCAAGAGAATCTTATTGTTTTACAGATAGCAAAGGGAGATCCATTTTGTTTCACTGAAGATTAATTCAGTAGATTTTTGTCATCTGTGAAGGAGCTTTATGCACTTAGGCATCCTGATTGCATTTTCTTTTTTTGTTTTCCTCTATGTAGGCCATGTATTTTAGAGCAATTTCTTGTGCATGTAAACATGCAATGGGATGAGACCTTCAGCTTGCTTTTCTTCAGGAGATTGGCACAAGGCAATTAACTGTACATCCAAGCTTTATACTGCTCCTCCAGCAGTATATTTTAATGGCTTTTGTATTAGCTCTGTCTTAGACACCTAATATTTCATTCTTGCTGCTTCTTAGATACAGAAAGTTATATATACACACATATATATAACTGGGAAAAAAACCCAGGAAATCAGTATCCTGTCAGTCAAAAACTGATCCAAGGCAATTCATGCTGTTTTCATACGCAACCTCTATTTTCTGCTTCTGGTTCTGTGTTTTAAAAGTGCTTATCAATGCCAGCTATATAGAATCTTTGGTGGTGTTTGTTTCAAGGAAAATTTCATTGGTTATCTGTAATTACACTCTGAAAAAAAACCCCCACATTATGGCTTGCCCACCTATGTTACAAAAATAAGGTTAGTCAGTATCTCCATATGAGAAACTAACTTTGGCTCTTTTTAGGAAGGTTTTTCATAGTCAGTGCCTAGAATGTATTTACATTCTACAGCAGTGTTGTGAGAGGTTTCTTTTTCATTTATAATTTTAACATGAGGTTATAGTTTCAGATATCAGGATTCATATATTGTCATAGTAATGTCTTTTGTATGTGATCTCAAAACATTTTAATTTTACTGATATTTAATGTTTATATATATATATATATATCAGTGGAAATTGCATGGTTTTGGCTGAAATCAGTTTTAGAAAGGTATATTCTTGCACATTATTATCCAGCATGAAGTACTGTGGCAGCACCAAATCTCATGAGGCCCCTCTAGCAAGGAAAAATGTGATTAATAGCTAAGCAAGGCAGCACCAAAACCAAAGAGTAATAGGTGACCCTGAAGGCATTCAGTTTACTGGGAAATCAGAATTATGAGACAGAATGACCACACAAATAAAGAAACAGAAACTTAATCTGTGTGTAGTGTTGACTGTAAGAAGATGATGGGAAAAATGAAGCTATAGGACTTTTTAATTATTGTGTTATCACTGGGGAAGACAAGAAAAAAAGAGTTGCTTTGAGTAAAGCCTGAATTGCAAAGTCTGGCAGGCCAGTGATATTGATTGCCAACAGTACAGAAATGTAGAAATGTTCGCTTAATTTTACCTTATTCTCAACTTAAACAAGAAAGGAGAATTTGTGTAGGTAAGAACTCTGTAATTTTACCTTGGGGGCATTAAGGATTCCCTGACTGAGACAGTGCTGTTCATGCTGAGTGATTTTACCAGGCACTTGCAGGTACAAGTCAATGCCTTTCTTGCAAATTCTTGGCAGGTGAATGAGCAGGGAAAGAATTACAACAATGAGAACCACTGATACTGAGCTGCTGTAGTAACATCAGTTGGGAACCCAGGGAGACACATGGAGACAATCTTGATTTACATTGCAGGCACCGTGGTCCACTCTCACCCTGAACCACAAAAGGAGAGGGGAAAGAAAATGCCCTGAGTGATAAACTGGCAGGATGTTCCTGTGTTGTGAGGAAAGGAGCGAGGTGCAGGATAGTTGTAGTGAAGAGGGTCATAAGGAAGGGAATATTTTACACTGAGCTACTGACAAATTCTGAAAGTTCTCAGGTTATGCATGCCATAGGGAAAAGGCTGCCAGAAGTGCAGGAACTGTCTCTGCAACTGTGTTCATAGATAAGTCTTATTTTCCAACTGCCTTACTACCCATGTTAGCTTCAATCCAAAACTAAGCTTGTTGATAAGAGGCAATATTAAAATGAAAGAGCATCACTGTATATTGGTGATGTGCAGTGGTAGCAGTTTGGAAATCAGTTTGTCAGCAAGCAGATAAAAGCCATTGATGAATTCACACAAGCAAAGTAGAACATGTTTGGTGTTACCTGTTTTCACACAGTGAATGGTTCACCTTATTAGAACATAAGACTATCTTCAATATGAGAAGGGAAGGGAAAAATAATTGTCAGGAGCACTTGTGCATGAGAGCCTACGAGCAGGCTGGCATCTTTGAAGCTTTGACTTTGGGCAACTCTAGGCAATACTAAAGAAAGGAAGGGTTTAGCAGGCAGAAGTAGTTGCTTAAGAGGACTATAGAGATATAACTACTGATTGCAGGAAAGAAAAACAGACATCCCACAGAGAGTGGGATTTACATTTGCATGAGATTTGATATATTTCTTCACCTGCAGCTGCTTTGAAGAGAATTGTTAAATGACATGTCTAGTTTGAAACAAGGAGTACTTAGCAGATAGGTTTTTTCATGATCTACAATCTCTGCATAAAAGTAGCAATTCCAGCTGAAGCAGGATAATTCTCTTGGAAGTAAAATAGGTTAAGTCAGGTGAATCTTTCTTCTTTCTGCATAATTAGTTACTCTTTGAATATGGATGTATGTGGGACCAATAACCACCACTTTCAGGAGCTGTGTTAGAAACTGAACTGACCATGTAATTTTGGTTGAAATAGGGACTCTTGATAATGCTTTATCCTTTTATGCATAAATAATAAAAATAAATAAAATTCCTAAGTGGAGGAAGTGACACAACTGAAAAGACCAGAAACTACAAGATCAGTAATTGTATGCTGATAGGAGTTCAGCAAACAAAATAGCCTTTAAAACCGGAGATAACACTGAAAATGTTTCCTCAAAGGAAATCGAGTTGCTTCAAAAGTCAATCTTGTGTACAGTAGTGTCCTGCTAGATTAGGCATATCCTCTTGGAGACACAGAGGTGGGCATGCTTAAGCATCACTTGCCACCCTTGCACAAATCAAAAAGGGAAACAGGCAACAGCTGCTGATGTGGCAGTCCTACACAGAGTGAGGCAACAGCAAGGTAAGAGGAGCAGGGAAGAAATGCAAATACAGGAGGCTAGAAAGAATTTATCTCACCCAGAGCATTCCTGGAATATAAACAATATTCTCTGAAATTCAAAGACACCAAGGCCTATGTCATTAAAGCTCGTGTTTGGTATTTTTATTCTTTTTCTTCTTCCCCCTGTTTTCGCTCCCCCATTGCAGAAGAGCACAATTTATGTCTTGAAAATGAATTATTCTGTGGTGGCATACTCATGCCTGTTCAGTTATTCCACTTAGAATTTCAGCCATCAGCATGAGCACATTTTCAGAGCTATCAATATTCAAATCTCTACTCTGGCAGGCTTTCTGCAGTTGAGTGGCTCTGTCAGAGCTTATGCAGGACTGAATAGGATCCACCCTAAGGTGAACTGAGGTTCTCACAGAGACAATGCATAATGAAGGATGACTACTGGTGAATATATCACTCCTACACTTTAATTTGGAGAGCTGGCAGGATCGCGCTGGGAGCAGGCTTCTTCCTGACAGGTTTCACAATCAGCCTCTCTAGGCTGATCACACAAAAGCAAGGGCTGTCCCTTAGGGCCTGCCTGCTGGTCTAGAACCAAAAGCTGGCTTACCAGTCTTTCAAATAAGGTATTCTGTCTATTTTCCACAACAGGGATGTATGAAACATTTGTATTTGCACAAATAAGTCATATACTGAAGTTCAGAGACTGCTCTGACTTTCAGCTTTCAGTGTATTTGCACAAAGGCTGCCTTAGGTAGGGCTTTATGTATATTTATACAGAGCTGAAAATAAAATCTTAGTACAGACATAGGAGTAGAATATATATCTATATTATATTTTCCATTTCATATAACATCCACTTTTACATACTGAGAGTAGGACATTTCTACAGAGTTTTGTCAAGCCACTTCCAAGTGTAATGTAACAATACTGCATCTTTCAGAAAAGTGTGGAACAAGATAAATTCCACTGTAAAGGGAACCTCTTCTACAGGGACTCCTGATTTTTGACAGAGGATTGAAAACCTTCTTCACTTTATTTTTCTTCATATTTTGTATTCCTTTTAAGCAAGGTTTCTGCAAAGAATAGAGCATATCATATGCTTCAATCATTGCTCTGTGCAGTAGAATGCTTTGTAACAGCCTACTCTCTGTGGATTTTTAGGTCAGAATCTTTAAGTCAAATACACATTAATATCAGAACAATGACAGCATGCCATTTCCTTAAACCATAATGTATCTTCCACTTGTATAAATGCATTTCTTCCTTCATTGTTTTTTGTGTTTGGTCTTTTCCTGGAAAAAAATACTCATCTTACATATTATAGTTTAAATTACTGGAATTACTAGATGGAAATTTCCTCCTGAAATATTTGGGGAAAAATTACTATTTTGACCTTTTGTTTAATTGGAGTGGATCTGTTTGAATCAAAAATTCTCTTTGCCTGATTATACTATGTGATAAAATTATTATATTCCTTTGCTGGCTTTAGGGTTAAGATGAAATGTGATAGCAAATGATAATTTTGATTTATGATTAGTTTTAAGAAACTCTGTGTGTCTGTTCAGTATTCTTTTTAACATGTTCACATTGATCAGAGTGAAGGTTGCTATGGACAGATTAGGAACATGTAAAACTATTTAAGAAAATTATGGAAATTAGCATCTCCTCTACTAAAATGTATCTTTGTGGTACATTCTAAAATCTGCACAACTGAAAGGTTGAACAGCTTATAGTGTATACATTTCATTTAATATGATCTGTGTACCTTTTACAGTGTGTTACAGCTCACTCTGAAATCTCACCCAAGTCTTACATCCTCAGAGACACAGCTACAAATGTTAAACTAATAGGGTAATATCTTCAGTGTGAAAGGGAGATTTGGATATAGGCTAGAATTTACAAATGCATTAAAAGAAAAGCAGGTGTTTGTTTTTTTTTAATTGCTTCTGCAACAGGAATATTTTCAGTTTCAGAGTAAAACTCTGCATGTAAATATCTTTCATGTTGCTTCACAAATACAACTTTGTATATCTGGCAGCTTTTCTGCTCAGTGCTCAGGTTTAATATGCTGTGCTTTAAAATGGATGTTGCCTGCTCACACAGTGTTCATATGAAAATGTGAGGGACACATCATGTGCAGTGGCACCGAAGAAGTGCCCTTTAAAACCTTCCCATCTTACTTTGCCAACATTTAGAAATTGTTCCACCCATACTGAGTACTTTACAGGAAAAGACAGACACAAGAGAAATGAAGATAAGCACTTTTTGCTTATACCTTTTTTACAGATTATTATAGTAGCTTCAAAATTAATTGTGCATAATTGTTACAGGAAGACTAATTATTGTGTTTATTGTTTAGATGAATTCTGGTTCTCAGATGGGTCCTTATCTGATAAAGCCAAATTCAATGATCCTGGCCTGATGCCCCTGCCAGACACTGCCACAGGGCTAGACTGGTCTCACCTGGTAGATGCTGCACGAGCGTTTGAAGGTAACAGGAAAATTTGAATAAAGATCAATGTTCACTACACAAACTTCATAAAAAAAATTTAATATATATGGTATAGCCACCTTTTGAATTACAAAAATCCAGTGTTTGCCTCTGTAGCCCTTTAGTTCTTTCGGCAGTATCAATTCTCAGTGTGGAAGATTGTCATTGAAAGTTTGGGTCCTTATGATACTCTCTGTTTCCATTTTAGATGCAATTCCTCCACTTTAGTGCCTAAGTTTCTTCTGTAATCAATTGAAAAATCAGATATTTAAATGAGAGATTCAAAACATTAGTTAGATGTTTTGAATGAAGTTAGATGTTTAAAATGAAACTGGGAGTAACATTTCCCTGAGTTTGTTGTGTTGTGTTTATAAACTGGCATGTGTAGTCCAAATAGTGTTGTGGTCCCTCTCGGTTTTCATAAGCCCTTAAGACCAGGAGAAATGTACAGTATATTTTCCAGCAACAGGATTTAGGGTGTAGGATGTAGACTAGATTTGCTTCATTAATTTATGGAACCACATTAACCAAGGAAAAAATCTCATCCACCTCTGGGAGCTAAACGTACACTTAATGTCTAAATAGAGAAAACAGATGTTGGTTTGAGTGTTTATATGGATATACACAGTTGAGTGTTTGTCTTTTGTTGTTTGAGAAGTGTTTTTATAGTGCAGTCCTAAAATGTCTGACATTTATTAACTGGTATTGCTTGCATTAGTGAATGTAATGTAATTTATGAATAAGTATGATGTTACCACAGTCATGGTTGTATAAGATACAGGTCTTAACTTTGTGAAAACTGTCTGTGAAGTTGGTGGTTTGAGTCTTTTTTAACTTTTTTGAACCATGGAAATCAGTTTTCTGGTTCCTGATTCCTTCCCAAAGTGTGAAGTGATTACAGTTCACTTTGACCAAAAGCTCTTCAGAACTGCTTGTTGCACCAATTCCGATGACACTGTGAAAACCCAAACCAACAGCAATGATGAGGAATTTGAAGAGCTCTATTATTTTTTGACCTGATGTGCATTCATTACTATTCAATTCTACTCAAACATGGCTGTGGTAGCTGGCAGGAAATACTGTGACACTGAGAATCTTGACAGCTCTTCCCATGCATTCCTCTGTTGGATTGCTCAGGGAACACCCTGCTGTTTGTTACTGACATCTTAAACTACTGAAGAAAGGTTTGCATCAGTAAATGACTAGCTCTAACTTTGTACTTGAAGAATATTTTTAAATGCTAATAAAAATGTTGAGTTCATCTGAGTGAAAGATCATTCTGTACCAGCTATGCTCCTGTATTTTTAGCTTTCTTTGAAAACTAATAGATTTTCATTCTTTTTACTTCCTAGTATCATGATTAAAATAATTTCACTTTGGTAAGTGTTATGTAAGTGTAATTACGTTTGAATTTGAGAATGAGAAGTAGAACAATACAGCTAACCCACAGTGCTCTGTCCTAGGGAGGGAGGGTATTCACGTGTTGGGTTTTAATTGTAAATAACTTAGATATATCTGTAGATAATGTTGGAGAACTGTTGGTCTGAGTTATAAGATAGAAGCTATTTATTAGACTTTTTTTAAATTATTTTAAGAATTTGAGCAGTAAATAGTAATCTATTTTTGTATGCAAGAATATAATTCTTTTCTGTTCAGGACTCTACAGTAGAGACATCTGTGTATATGTTAGATGATTTATACAATGTTTCAACTAAATTCATAGTGCTGCAACTAGAAAATTTTGCAAGGAATGGAATTTTTAAACCCTTATTCAACTTCATCCTATGTCTTGAAATTTGAAAGTCATTTAAAAAAGAATAACTGATAGGCATGTCCTAAAAGATCACTGGAATGTGTTGCATATGAATTAACAGTGCAGTTTCCATGTGTATTTTAATGTTGTTGACTTAGAAGCTGCTTCAACTTCCTATTTGAAAATAGCTTGGAACTGCTGTTCTGCATTCCATCAATGTGAAAAAGAGAGTGGATGATTCTAAAGTTTGTCCACTTCTGAATATAAAACTGCTTTAATTTTTTAATTTTTTTTTTTTTTTAACTGGGTGAAAATGGGATCACGTTTCATATAGGACCATATTAAAAAACCAAAAAAAAGTAAACAAACAGCTGCCTCCCCACTTTCAATGGAAAGAATCACTAAAAAGAATATTTTAATACTGAATCTGTGAAATTAGAGGTTTTCTCTAGTTTGGCTTTGCCAGCCTGAGATTTTGAAGTTGTGTTCTCTTCTAGAACCTAGATACTGGACTTGATTTCAATTTTTTCTTTGTACTATGTCTTTGCTGACTATCAGTTTATCAGGATTACCAATCTGATTCCAAGGTCAGAGTTTTTCTCTTGTGATCTCTCCAGATTGTGTTGACAATTTATATAATTTGATCAGCTCAACATCCCTAATGTGGGCCTCATGATCTTTCATCTCTGTCTTAAGAAGCAATTGTATCTTGATTCATGTTAGATATAGACTTTTTAGGTGCTTATATTGTTGACATCAGTTGGATTAACAATTAAATTTAGTGGCAAGATTTTTGCTTCCATCATCTGTACTTGGAGTTTCCTTATGGGTGTAACAAGAGCAGTAGTCTCATTTTTCACTTTCTTCCTCTCCTCAGATGAAGAGTGGATAAGGTTGTTGATTAGTATTAGTTTTTATTCAACTGAAGCCTTGGTCCTCTGTGGAACAGCAGCTTTTAAACTGTGCTCCATGAGGGTGGAAGAAACTATTACTTTTGTTTTGTTTTGTTTTTAATTGAAAGTATATAATGCTTTTCACTTTGTCAGGATTTCATTTTCACTGCATTTGCTTGACAAGAACCTTTGTGGGAAGCTGAATATTTACTTGAAGCTTTTTCTGAAAATCAGGTCTTTGCAGTGTGAGGGAGAGCTGTGCATGCATTAACTCCACAAGCTCCTGAAGCTGCATCAGGGAAGAGTTTTTGCTTGAGCTGCCTCTGTGGAGGGTCAGTGCCCCTAAGCTGGAACACAGTGGAGCATTATTTTAACACTCTGCACTGCCTTCCTTTGCAAGACATAGTTTAGACACTGATATTTCTCCAGAGATGATGTTTTGCAGGCATGCTAACATTGGTCTGGTCAGTAGCATGGGGAATCCTTCCATTTCTGCCACACATGGATTGGCTACTTCCAGTTTCCTTCTCTGATTTCACTGGGAAATGCAGAGAGACATAACCAGGGAGCAGTTCACATGGTGGAAATACTCTGTTGTAATGTTTTGGGTCCATCCCTGAAGCAAACAATAAAAAATAGATAGGATTGTGTTTGACTGTATGGCAAAAGAAGGAGGGCAGTTGGGGTGGAAAAGAAGTTAAAGAACCAAAAAGAAAGCAAGCATGCTCAACTAAGTAAAGGCAAAGATGTGGGGATTTCTAGAATAAATTGGAAAGCCAGATTTGAAAAAGGAGAAATCCCAGAAAAGACTAAGGGAAAAGAAGAGAATTAATATTTTTAGTTCTCTTTTTGTATTATCCTTCCAATAGATCTTCAAGTTAGGAAAGGACTGGTCTTCAACATGTGTATTATGTTGCTGATGATATTTTTAGAACATTTTAGATATATTCCATGTTTTGGGGACAAAACAGAGAAGCATTTTTGAATGTCCATACCTACCACTGTAATTATAAAAGACAACTGACAAAAATAAAAATATCGAGTATTGTCTTTAATAGAACTTTGTACTATTTGTTCTATTTCAAACTGGATTTATTATGCTTTAAAAAAGCTGTTTAGTGTTTGATAAGTCATGCTGTGAGCATTAAAAGCCTAAGATAGTCCTTCTGATGTCCCTGTTCATTATAATTGGTGGTTGCAACTCCCGATTTTTTTCCAGGTGATTTTTATGAATGTCTACTGGTGCCAATCAAAATGCAGTGTTTCTTAATGCAAATTTATCTTTGCAGAAACATCTGTGCTACTATAATTAATGTTATTTTAATACTTTCATTTAAAATCTTCATAGCTAAATGTAATGCTATACATAATATAATGAGAAAGAAGTGAATCATTTAGCATGACAGATAATTATTTTAACCAAAGTAGTGTGCTAAACTGCTAGAAAAAGAAAAAAATGACAATATTTAGTTAACATTTGGTGATTTCTAGGGCATGCATTTGTAACTCTTCTTGCTTCAATGCATATGTCAGTGTACGTTTGTGGGTAGACTTTACCTTAACAATGAAAGAGTGGCTTCATGCACTTTACTCATTTTAGCCTTTTCTGCTTCCAGTACACCAAAATTGCCTGGAGTTTTTTCTGGCCTCTGTTAGTGGTCTTGTACAATGAAAATCCAGATTCAAACTCTTAGTGGTTACAGCTGTGTGACTCTTATACTGTAAATTTCAACATTATTTTTTGTCTCGTCTCTGGTCTTGCTAAGTCAGTTGTTTAAACTTTCAATAAAAAAATCAATATATTTTTTGCAAATAGTTTTCTGTGGTTGGACTCTCTTTGGAGTTTGGCAGGGACATCTCAGTTAAAAACAAGAACTCTGAGATTTACATGTATTTTCTTCTGTTTAGTATGTACATTTTGCTTCAATTGAATAGGAGAGGTCCCTGTAATTTGGAGAAAGCAGAATCTAGGTCTACAGAATCGTACCCAGAAATACAATTAATTTTTCTTTATAAAAACTAGTTGTTATAATGAAAATGTTAATAGTATGAAGGTGAAATCAATAATTATCTGTCTTGTTTCTGGACAATACTGTGTTTGATCTGGGAAACTAATTTTAATTTATCTGTACAAAGTAAATCTATCTTAGTGGGTTTCAAATCTGCAAATGATGTCATTGATTATGTGTTTAAAATTTTATTCTTACCTTATTGTCAGCACATGTGGAATAGTCATGTTCGTATTTCTGAGATCCATCAGTAGTCAGAAATTAAGGCTGAAAGCAGAGGAAACGTGCTGCAGTCTTTGAAATTGGACAAAATCAGACACGCAACTTTTGTTCATTGTATTATGGAATGAATTGGCGATCTGTGCTATGCTGAAGGGATTTTTTAAACCAACAAAGAGCTTTATAGTGATTTCCTGTTTTTGTTTGGTAGAACTTGTCCTTCCTGTTTGAAGAGATCTGGCCTGTATTCACTGTTTGTGTCCTTGAGGGTTTAAAGGATTGTCCTCTTGTGTATGCTGCCAAGTTGCCATGCTGTGTCACTGTGCTGGGTGTTGCTGTTATAGACCCAGGGCGTGATGCCTCGCGCTCACCGCGATGTCGGTGTTGTGTAGAAATGGCCTGGCCAGGCTGGCAGTGAGCGCCAGCAGGAATTGCACGGGGAACATCCCACCCACTGCGTGCGCTGCCACAACAAGGGCCACAGCTGCCCCAGTGGGGGTGGACTGCCTTGTTTATAGGAACATTCTAAATCTTATTCCAGGTTTTGACTCAGATGAAGAATTTGGGCCGTTCTGTCATCAGACGCCGTTTCTAGGTGATGGTCTGGGATTGATGACTTTTGCCTTTTGTAAACTTTTTTTCATACTTCCTATGTTTGCACGTTTGCATGATAATGCAAGCTTTGGGCCTGGCGGGGTGGTAGAGCAAGGGGAGAAAGGGCAAGGCAGGCATGTTGTCGCCAGAATTCATACAAGCCTACAGACATGGATTTTGTTTGGCAGAAATAAGCTAGATCAATCTCCACAGAATATGGATTTTGGTTGGTTTTTTTTTGTTGTTGTTGTTTTTTTAAAGAAGACAAATTAAATCCTAATGAATGCATCATTTACTCCTGTTCTGTGCAATGATGATCTGCATGGCATACTTCTATTATGTGGTGACTGATGTATTTTGGCAACCACACTGTATATCCATAGGTAATTGCATCTGTGCTTGTTAGATTATGTTCTAGTGAAATTGAATGCAGATAATAGAGTGCCTTAGTAATACCTATAATAAAAATTGATAAAAATAGGGTGAATTTATTGGTTTTCAAGTATGCAGATTACCATCAGCTTCTGCAAATGTTTGAGGTGGTAAAGCAGTGCAAAATGAACAGTGAAGATTTCTGAGGAATCTGAGGGCTTTAAGTCCATGGAAAAAAATGCAGACCTTTTTCCTGGATTATTGTCATTGGCTGTGGCCCTGAATTCTGTAATGGTTTTCTGCATATTTCATCAAGACCAATTTACTGTTCGTATCAGCATTAAGTGGTCCAGACAAAATGTCATACTGCTGATAGACATAAAAAATTGCTTTGGGGTTGCCTTTGGATGCAGGTGTGGGGAAGCCAACTAGTTGGTACATACATCTGCTGTTTATCTTCAAAGCTGAGATGTAGAAGCCTACATCCATTTCACTAACTGAACCAGGGTAATGGCTGTAATATAGCCTTTTATTTTGTCCAGGTTTAGAGGTATCCTTATGTTACTTTTTTTACAGATCAGAGAGTAGCGTCTTTTTGCACCTTGAATGATATGCAGCAAGCTCAGGGCTTGGAAGGAGCACAAGAGTTACCTTTGGATGAGAGTCCCCCAGATGGAAAAGATTTTCTTGAGGATGCTGGGTATGTCAAAATTAAAACATATTTCTTGCAAAAATATTTAAAGGAAAGATTAATGTTGCATGTCAAATTGCCTGTATGCATGTTTCATGGCTGTATGGTGGCAGACTTGCTCCCTTGACTTATAATTTCTTTAGTTTTGAAAAAATGTTGTTTCTTCATATCATCTTCTCTCTCACTGCGATAGGTCTGTAACACAGATTAAGGTTAGATGCAGAGTTTCAGATAGTCAAATTTCTCACTGTATTCCTCCTTTACAATAATAATTTTTGTTACATTTGTTTCTGTTTTCATTATAATCAAGCTAATAATGGGAGCTCAGCTCTGTAGGATGCAATAACCTGATCAGCAGCAAATGTCTCAAACCTTGGAATAGGATCTATCCTATCTTTGCAGCTATTTGCAAACCCATAATTTTTATTTTATACAGAGGTAAATTAAGAGAATCTGTAACAGAGGACTGCAGAACTTATGCCAAACTACCCAGTTCTTCAAATTCTTCTCAGTGCTCTCGGAGAAATGATTCCTCCCCCACCCCTCCACCTATCCTGCTCTAAGGAGTATTGTTAATTTAAAGATTATTCTTATACAGATTTAGCAGTATAATCTGTCCACCACCACCACACTTTAGAAGAAAAACACATCTTTGATTAGTTTTGCTCTTCAATTGTAGGAATGGGAGAATGGGAAATGGAGAGAAAAGTCTTCTTGCTTGTTAGACTGTTGCATTTTAATTTGAACCAATTTTACACAAATTAGCTAGCTTACATAGTAAAGCGCATTTATTGTAATGACTTTTAAGTTCATATCTTTCCCCAGGCTAATGATCAATAAGGATTGCAAAAGACTGTTAAAGATGTTCCCCTTTTAGCCATGGCAAACCTTTTAGCCATGTCAGATTTGTGCAATTGCATGAAGCAGATGATTCAGCTTTGTATGTAAAGCCTCTCTTCACCTGCTCTCTTTTGGACACAATTACTCACATGATGGCTAATTGCATCTATAATATACATGGAATCATCTCCCACAGTGCTCATTGTCATTCAGAAAACAGAAGCTATTCTCAGTATTTTCCTTCAGTCATGCATTTGATTAACCTGTGGCAATATTTTATGTGTTTTGACCTTTAAACAAAATATTTGTCTCCATTAAGCCATACGTTTATCCTTTACTGAAAATGACACTGCTGCACAGCAGACAAAAGAAGTCTTTACGGCTCTTTTGGTTTGCAGTAATTGCAGCTGCATCTTGCATGAGATTAGTGCAGTCCTTATCAGAAAGCAGCTTGTTAAGCAATGTGCCTGCACACCGTGGAGCAGTGAGTGTGACTTGCGCTGTGAGGGTATGTGCAAGTCATTCCTAAAACATTCCTTCTTAAAATCATTATTACTCCTTCCTGATTTGCATGAGAAGTAGTGTCGTATTTCAGATATTGCAGGACTGGATTTATGTTCTAGTGGTAGTCTTTTATTGATGGTGGTTTTGTCTCTGTTTTCCTAACTGTGCCTAAACTGATTGGTTTCCTGTGCTATTACTAAAAGTGTAACTCTCCTAAAGCTGGGAAGAAAATATTTTTCACTAACTCAGAGTGAAGGGAGTGGTTTACTTTGCAGGGAACATGCTCCGAGTACTCTGACTGGAAAAGTAAACCAACTGGAAGTCATCCTGCGGCAGCTACAAACTGACCTGAGAAAGGTAAGAGACCATTAGCCCCGTATCTGCTGCCCAGTTTTAGTGGTTTTATTTGTACACAGAATCATCAAAGGCTTGAAAGAAGCACATCAGTTAAACGAGACAGCAGAGCTCAGTGGTTGCTCAGAGCACTGAGGTGCAGAGGGTTCTGTGGGAATGTGAGGAAATTGGCCCAAGGCTAAGTACTTTACAGGACTTTACTCCAGAACAGCTGTCATAAAAATAAGCACACCCAGAATCAAGGAAACACTTCATCTTCACTTATGGGACTTTGGATTTAACAAAGGATAGGGATTTTGACAGGGCACCATTGCTAAGTAGTTGGCACACCGGTTTTGTCATCCCTGTTGCCTTGTGCTACCTTGGTCATGTAGCAATGACTTGATTTGTGCTTCATTTGCTGTCAAAATTCTGAGCTGGAGATAATGCCAGGAGAATAGAAATGAGGCTGCTTTTGGTAAGGAAAAAATCAGGTCAGGAAAAATTTTGAAATTAGATATTTTTATTCTTTAAATATATGCTTGAAAACAATTACAACTTGGGCTCTCACATAATTTATTATATTTATCACTTATTATAGCTAAAATCTTATGCTTTCAATGCTTGATATTTCTTTGTTTTTTGGTTTGTTAAATCGTGTAAAACTTTAATTTTTATATTAAAGTAACATCTAGGGTTTTTTTTAGCTTGCAGTATTTTCTTGGAATGAATGAGGTAGTTGGAGAGTATTTGGGGAATTAACTTACAGTTAATAGTTGTCAGAATGAATTTGGGAGCTCAACTAAATATAGCTGTTATGACATGCATAGAAATATTAACAACAAAAGTAAATGTTGTCATCACAACTGCTCACTTTGCTCAACTTGTATCTTTGTTAACCAGGAAAAACAGGACAAGGCAGTTCTCCAAGCAGAGGTACAGCACCTGAGACAAGATAACATGAGGCTTCAGGAAGAGTCTCAAACAGCAGCCGCTCAACTGAGGAAATTCACAGAATGGTTTTTTAATACGATAGACAAAAAATCTTAATGGCTGGGGCCCTGCAAAGTACTTATTTGAACAATGTATCTTTTGAATTAGCAGGGTAATAATTTCACTGTGTTCACAATCCATTTTAGGTGTTTCTGCTGCATTTTCTGTCCAGCTTTATTCATCTGAAAAGGAGAGAGAACTGTGGCAACCCGTCTTTAAATTCATATGAAGAAAGCAGAGAATAGCAGATAATTGTTTGTGTGCAGATGAATGTAAAAAATCCTTAGTGTCATTTTAGACATTTTTAGAACTTGCTCTGGCTGGGGCTTGCCTGAAGAGGAATATTTGGGGTTTTAGTTCCTGCATTTCAGGTGCGCTGGTGAAGATGTTAAAGCAATTTAAATTAGCTTGGGCTTCAGTATTGTAAGATAAAAAGAATAACCAGACATATACTTTAATGTTTAAAAGGTGCTCTATTTTTTTGTATGTACAGTAGTTTTATTTCCACAGTCCACATTGTCATAGCAATAAGAATGGAGGTATAGTGAATAGTCACAGAGCTGTGTTTATAAAATGTTAGCACTGACGTGTTTAACACTAGTTTGGATGCAGATACATTAGAGATTATTTATTTGCAGGAACAAATGGTGCCTGAATATAAACAGTGTTCTGATTTTCTAAAAATACACATGCCTTGTAAATGGCTCACTGGGGTTAGCCCACTCCCAACTTCAGTTACTTTTGTATAGTTGATGTTCAGCTAAACAGTTACACTGCTTAACTATTAAAATCATGTATGGTGTGAGCCAGCCAATCAGTTGTACAATGCCAAATTTGTCTATCTTTGTACAGAAGCTTTGATCAAGTGTCTTGTATTTAACACCTTTATTTAAGCTTATTTAACCTTAAATTGTTGTTTTTATAAAGTTTGTTTTATCTGCACTATGGTGAGGTCAGTTGGTTGCAAGTTGTAATATTTTGAGCTTGCCAAGACTGTACTGAGGAGTTCTAGAAAATTCTAACAATTGGATGCTGCTAGTACACAATTGATTTGTTTGTATGCTTTAACATTTTTAACTGTTTAATTTGAAATGAACATACATCCTGCTTTTTTAATAAATGTTAAAAATCTAAACCTGAAATATTCTATCTTGTATTATCTGTAATCATTGTTAGCAGTAATGACTCGGGTTTCTGTTCAGCTCAGTCCCTGGGCTCTCCATCCATCCAGAGACATTTCAAGACCCCTCAGAGCTGTCAGGATCCCATGTTACCGAGGAGGGTTTGCCACCATTATCACATTACTTTCTTTGGTGCGTCCTGTCCTGGAACCCAGGAGGTGTTTTCCCCAGTCTGAACAAAAGCTTCTTTGGACTGGTCATAGGCATTGATCAGTGGCCTATGATCCTGGAGAAGATGTTCAGAAGAGGTTTAGTTACTTCATACTAGCTTATGCATTAGTTGTAGCAGGAAATAACTTGCCATCTTCTTGTGCCAGCGATTGAGGATTTGACTGCAGTGTTAGCATATGTGAGATGCTTTGTGTACAGTACAGAGCTTAAAGTCTACACCTAAAATGGACACCTTTGCAAAATTAAATGAAGCTAATGAGCTCATTTGAGTTACCCTGAGGGGTAGACCAAAAAAAAAAAAAAAAGTTCAAGATCATAGTTTTATCTCAGCTTCCTATTGGCTGCTGAATGCATTAAGGCAAACATATGGAAAATTGTTGAATAATTAAAAAATAAAATGTATTCAAGTCATGCAACTAGAATTCCATGTCCATTGTTCGTGCACTTTGGCTGAGAAATGTTTTATAAATGGAACAAATGTCTGTCACTGCTGTAACAATTGTTCTGAGAGACTCCTCTTAGGAAAGGTTGTATGTGGGCAGATAATCAAGCCTTTGGTATCTGTACATTGCAATTTACGAGACCATTTTGTATTGTATTTTTCATCAAAAACTCTGACTTTTACACACCAAGCAATATCCACTAAGCTGTATTAACAGGGTAATTAAACATGGCAGTCATGTGTTACAGTAGCTTCTGATTTAAGCACCTTAGAGAAGTCATTAGCAAACCCATCTGGCTGGAGACCTTGCCAAATAACAGTGCTGAACAACTTGGGCAATTTGTCTGTGAACACGTGTCTGTGAGGATTGGTCTGTTCCCTTTGGAAAGCTGTGCTAACCAAAATGAACTTGAGGGTAAGCTGGCTCTGAAGGGACACGGTTAGGTTTGTATAGGAGTTTATAGTCCAATATTCATTTTAGTTCTTTATCTCAGTTATTGAAAACCAGCAGTTATAACTGTGTGCACAAAAAGGAGTTTCAGCAGTTATTTTTTCCATTTTTCCCATCCAACTGAAAACGTTTGATTTCCAAAACCGACAGAAATCTTTGTCTGTAGATCTCCTGTTTCTTTTGCTGACAAAAGCAGTCATGTTGGGAGCATGTGGTTCTTCCTTAATGAACCTTCACCACAGGGAAAAGTTTTTAGTCTGGCTGTTAGTGTTTTAATGACATGGGAATACAATATTTATCAGAGACCTGTTTTGGCACAGGTAAAGGACGTTTAATTGGACATTTGAATCAACTGAGTATTTTAAGAATAATCCTCTTGGAAGTGTTGTGCTCACAAAAAATGCCTGGTTTAGACACATGAAGGCAAAGACTACATTTACATGAGCAACAAGTGTGGAGTACTAGGAAAATTCAGGGTGTTGCAAACCCAGGTTTTGGAGATCTTTCAGGCTCTTCCTTGTTCAGTTCCATGACTGGATGTCTTTTAGTGTCTGAAATCATATTAAGTTGGCTCTGTCTGAAGGCTCTGTGCTCTTAAGACCATTCCATATGATCTGAAGCTGAGTAAGTAGAGGTGATTGGGAAATTGACTTCAAAGATGTGTTTGTGATCTGAATTAAAACAGTAATATGGAAGTGTTTAAAATGTCAACAAAATCCTCCCAGCACAGCAAGACATGCTATGCGGTTCTGAGGTGCCGAAGTCAAATATGAGCCAGTGCAGATGTTTACTTCTGCAAGAGGGAAAAACACCAACCCTGGAAAAATTACAGAATGTTCTGCTTCTGCCCTAGAAGTGACATATCTTTATTGGTGGGATCCTTGCTGATACATTTATCACAATGTGGACTGTATTTTATTATGTACAGTTTTTTTCTGAGGCCACTGTTATAAACACAAGGGATAATTTCAAGTTTGTGGTTTGGTTTTTTTTGTTCCTGAGAGGATATTCCATTTGGTTTAGGCATGTGATAACTTTATACAGAAGCTGTTTAAGTCCTCTGTGTGTTATTCGATACAAATTCTCAAAATAGTTCATCTTTTTCTGTGTCTAGAATCCAGTAATGTGGGAAAATGTTTAGAATATTTGTAATGCAAACTAGATAATTGTAGAGCAGTTGTTCAGGAAAACAATTTTCAGTATGGAAAAAAAGAGACTCACTATGTGCATTATGTCATTGCAGCACTTCTTGAGCTCAGTGCTGACTGATTCTAATATAGAAAGTCAGAAAGTCAGAAATTTGTGTTGTACAATTTGAAGCCATCAGAGCCATTAACTATTGTCAAAGCAAGTTATTCTTCATCCCCTCTTATTTCTTCCACAGCAAAGACTATAATGTCTTTCAACTCAAAAGCAAATACAAATCTTGATCTCAGCTCTCCTCTCCGTGAACACAGCTATTTTTCCTTTGATTCCTTGCATTTCCTTAATTTCTGTCTTTCAGCATCCTGCCTTTAACTCTCTCATGGAGAATCCAGTGGCAGGAGAAGAAGTTCTGAAATAGGTGCCTGGTCTGGCCAGCCATAGAGTGGCAGGGCTGAAGCCTTTTGCTGTGTTAGCTCCACAGTGGCTACAGAGCAGAAAGCAGGGCTGGTACAATTTTTGACTGATGGGTAAAACAACCAGTCCACACATTTCCAAAATAACTGTATCTAGCAGATTTCCAAACCTTCACTAGGGAAACAATTAAAAATAAAAGGTTGCGGGGGAAATAGAGAGGATTTTTTTTTGTTTGTTTTATTTTAATTCTCCTTTCAGACAGAAAACCAGCATCTCTGGCTGTTGCACTGTCTTAAAAGGTCATAGCAGGACCGGGGAATGGAATGAAGAGACCAAATTGTTCATAGCCTTCTAGTTTAGAAATCACTGGAAGGCTTCAAATCTATTAATGTTGCAACCCCATTTATTTTATTGATTTCTCAAGGGAAATTGTGTTATGTCCTTAGTTTCATATTTTATTGTCCTCCTCTAACCATGGCTATTTAAAGGCTTCTTTGCTATACAACATCACAGAATTACTCCAGTAGTGGTCATGGTTAAGGAAACATCCCAGTGTGCCCATTCATGAGATTCCCTGGCAGTCACACTCCCAGGGCCAGAGACTTTCACTGCTGGGACTGAAGCCCCTTCAAAAGGGTGGCTCCAGGAAGCTGACAGGTGCCTGCTTGGCTCCCACACATCTCCCCTCACAGAGTCAGACCAGGTTTCCCATGGCAGAGTCCCAGATGTCTCATTCCATGAAGCCATTTATTCACAGTGGAGTAACGCAGACACAGCTTGAGCTGCTGCCAAAAAACAGCAGATGAGCATTTTCTGACCAAAGTCATTATGAAATCTTGAAAAATTTAAAATTACTGAATCTGCTGTTGATACCAGTTCAGGTGCCCATGTGTCTAGATATCAGCTGGAGGTGTTTAAAATAGTTCTGAGAAGTGATTATGGGAAAGTAAGGAGACAAAACCATGCCATGTCAGAAAGTGGGATATGTGAAGTGCAGCAGTAGTAACCATGGGTAATAAATTGACTGATGACTCTATGTCCAAAGACTAGAGCTTTAAAAGAATAGGGAATTTTCACAACCTGTTTTATGCTTTGTAAATCCAGTTTGGAACCCAGAAAACAATTGTGAGCTTACATTGAGAAAACCCATGCTTTAGCCCTGACCAGAAACCTGGGAGAAGGTCTGCAAAACTCATTTAGTTATGACTGAATTTAAGCTATGGGGCTTGGTTATACTGAACACAAATTTAAAGTGTTAGAAACTCATTCCTTTTTGTCTTTGGTTCCTATTTTGAAACGTATGAAAATGTATGATTATTTGAGTGACAAGAGCTGTTAATAATAGAATAAATAAACGACCCCAGGGCTGTCCAGTAGCAAATAGTAGTCTGGTCATCTGAGATTCTTGTTACCACTGAATTGTAACTTGCTTTCAGCTCAGGCATAACTTTGATAGATAATATTTTCTGAAGGTTTTTTTTGGATGGAAACCTGAGGTTTCGGCATTCTTGTCAGTACTGTGCTTCTGCCTCTGCATAGACATTATACTCAAGATGATGGATATTCCTTGCCCAAACCCAAGACACAGTGTTTCTTTCCAATGAGCAATGTTTCTCCTGTGTGTAAGACCAGAGCTCCAGGCAGTATATTCTAGCACTAGTGCAACTTTAAGCTGTTTTGACTGTCTGTCTTCTTGTCCACAGCTTCTGGATTCTTGGTCTTCCTTTTGTTTGCTGAGTTTCTCAGTAGGAGGTTCAGTAAAAACAAGCACAAAACAAAAAGCTCCTTCAGACTTGCAATGTCTTCATTTTTTAGGAAATGATGGGGTTCTGTAAAGGTACAAACATCCTTTGATGTTCCTTTCTGTGTCTTTTCCTGTCAGACAGCTTAGCAAGGAACTTCAGGGTGGCTCAATACTTGAGCAATTCAAAGCCTGTTTGTAATGCTGAAATACTTGTGTATGAGTAGGGGATGTTCAGCATAAGCTCTAATTAATGTGCAGATATGTTCAGCCTGTATGCAGACCAGAGGCAACCTTGTTTCCAAAGGGGGAAATGCCATTCCATCAGTTGCAGTCTACACAGCTTGGACAATGATCTGCCACTCAGAGGGGAAAGCAAACAATGGGCTCATTCCTGTATATTTTTATGTCACATAGCCAACAGAAGCTGTATATCATGTAGCCAGAAAAGGTCCAAATGGCACCATTAAATCGAGCTGTGCTCTGTAAACTGAGTTGCTGATTTCCTTTAAAATTATCAGAAAAATTATTCAGCTCCTCTGGTGTAAATCAGACTTAATATAATAGGAATTACTGAAGAGAGTAAAATCGGGAAAAGAATCAGTCTCTTTGTGTGAATGGTGAATTACATCCAGACCATATTTTAAAATGAGGTCAAGTGATTAGACCAAAAACAGGATATGAAAATAAAATTGAAGTCGTTCTTTATTAACCGTGACCTCGGTAGTCCGCAGTGGCTTGGCTTATTGATTTCTAATGTTAATGTGGTTTAAACTTCTTACTAAGCTCTGAAGAATGTTCTTTCAACAGAACCATATCTATTAAATGAGTCATTTGCTCTTTAAAACTAGATAGCTTTACAGCACAGCATGCCATAAGCCTCCTAATGTCTCACCAATTGTCCAGCAGGATTGTTGATGTTTATACAGAGAAACTTTAAAGGGATGCTGACAGGAGAGTTTCATCATCTGTAAATAGCCTTATTAAGGCTCAGGCATAAAATCCTCTTGGATTTTTAAAGTGTGAATTCTTGACTATGACTATGTGTCAGTACTTTCCTTTCCTGTCTGTCCTAGTTTGTTATTGCAGAACATCCTACGAGCGTTGTTCAGCTGCTGATTATTTTTAGTTGGTTTAGTTTGTTCTTTTTTTTAATAAATCAAACATGAACTAGGAGAGAGTCTGAAAGAAACCTAAGGAGAGAGAGTGAAATCAATCTGCAGACTAACACAGAGGAGCATCCTTTTAAAATGTTTTATAATGTCACAGAGATGGTTTCATAATCCTCTTAGAGTGAAGAAGAGAAAAATGACTAGGTTTGCATATGTAACAGGTTACTCTGTAATTCCTGAATGCTCCACCATTTCTCTGTCACACCAGGTGTATGCCAAACCCCATTGCAGTGAATGGATACAATATGGTAATAATGTTTTGTCCACGTTTTTACAAGAAACACTACAAATTCCCTCCACTATTTATTTTTATCACTATTTATCCCAATAGTGATAAAAATCACTATTTTTCATTTCTAGGAAAGTTCTCAGAAATACCCAAGCTGCACTTCTTCGAGTGATGTGGAAATATTCAGTTAGTGTTGATGGCATGAATCCATTAGTTGGTGCTGTGAATGAGAGTGAGCATTCTAAGCTGTGCTGACACTAAATGCAGATGCTCAGAGGCATCAGAGTTGTAGATCCACCTGCACGTTCTTCTTGAAGGGAATATGCCAGGAATATCAAAAGGCTGTCTAGGGTCTAATACTTGATTTGATCAGAATACAGATGAGAGCAAGGTAATTGCTGACAGAGATACTCTGGTCGTCTGATGGAGAGAGGTTGTCTTTTATCTCTTGCTCCTGTTGTGGAGCTTTGAGCAGCTTCCTAAATTGCATGGTCCCATCTGGCACCGGAGGAAAGTGTCATTTTCTGTAGCATCTTGCAGATTATTTTGTGAGTCCTTTTGTTAGACAAGTCTCCCATACCTGTTATGAGTGCCCAGCTGGCCCGCAGGCTCCCTGCTCTCTTTTGCTCCCCTTCCTGCACTGGCTTCATCTGCCCCACGTGCTGCAGCTGCTTGTTTGCATCCTATGGCTTTCAAACTGTCCACAGCACACAGCAAACATCCAGTGGTCAAACACTGGCTGCCACATCCAGACCATGCTTTTGCCAAGAAAGGTTGGACCAGATGATCCTTGAAATACTATTCTGAAATACAAGAGATTATGTCCTTCCCACTTACCTAAGTGTTTTGAAGCATTTGCTTCTGGTCATATAATGGTAGCTCTGGACAATCTGGTGTTAGCAGTGCTGAGCACAGACTGTGGGTCACAGCTGGAAATGCAGGAAATCAAGTGGGTTTGAAAAAATGTCAACAGCTTTGTCTCATTAAAGTCATCCAGAAGGAAAAGTGGCACAAGAAACTTCACATACTTTGAGGAAAGGTTTATTTCTTGGTCACATGATCTTCACTGGCTAAATATGATTTTTTTGTTCCGTCTTTAATATATGGTTGTAGTTTTAAACAAGCTTTTGCAGAAGCCACGAGATGATTCGAACTTTATTGCAGAACTTTTTCTAGTGGCAGACAAATAAATTCAGGGCTCCTAGGTTATTTTGGAAGTTACCATAGGAGCTATATCTATATTTAAAGTGCATGAAGTATCTTTTCTAATGTCCAAAACAGTAGCCTGTACAGCTGAATAGCTATCCCTTTGAAAGTATATTTAACTCTCAATATGTATTAGGTATTGTGCTGTCTAAAAATGCCCTTCTCTATGAGCCTTTTACGACTGGAGCTTTATCTTCCAAATCTGAGCAGGAAGTATGGAGAATTCTGGTTTTTAATGAGGCTGCTTTTTGTTCTCTTAAAATAATCTGATGACCTTAAACATGCTAAAACAACATTTCCAGAAAAGTAAACGCTCTCTTTCATCTCTAAGTGCATTTACATCATTTGGCCTGTGTAGATTCAGAAGGTTGAGAGTCCATTTTTCATACAGGCAGAGACATTTTTTCCTCCCCTGTGAGGAACCACATTTCCTTTTGAAGCTGTTGCACTGTCAGTTAACAGGATTTATAATTTGTGGCAGATATTTTGGCTGGATGGAATGTCTAGAGGTCATCATGTCCAACCTCCTGAAGCAGCACTGCCATTTTACCAGGTTAGTTATGGCTATGTCTAGCTAAGTCTTACAAACCTCCAAGGACAGAGGTTCCACAACCTCCCTGAGTACCCTGCATTATCCTCCACTAAAGGTGGAAGTTTTTTCTGGCATGAATCCCAGCCACAATCTGTGGATGCTCCCCCACTCTATCAGCTGGCAATACCAAAAATATGGCTTGCTTAATTTCTGTAAATACCCCAAAAATAGTTGTAGACTATTATTAAATCTTAATCTCTTCTTTATCAGATTAAACTAGATTAAACAATTCAGTTCTCTCAACTGCTACTTTTTGCCTTAAGGCTCCTGAGCATTTTAGCAGTTCTCTGCTGCTCTCTCTCCAGTTTATTATCATCCATCTCATACTGGGAGTCCAAAACTGAACATAATATTCCAGCTGAAGCTTTACCAGACAGTTATTTACTCCAATTTTCCAGGGACATGCAAAAAAACTGTAGTTTCTGCCCTGTTCCTTCTCTTTCCTACCAACCCCAATGCTCCCTGGACATGCAACTTTTTTTTTTTCTTCCCTTTTGTTATATCTGAGATTTTCTCTGGCTATGGTTTGGGGAAAGGAGATGATGCTTTGCTGTTGATGTCATCTATGGAGGTGGCCACAAGGTCACCTCTGCAGGGGCACACATACTCCTGACAGACACAGTCAAGAATGTTGGTGTTGGGCAGAAGTTGAAGTAAAAACCACATATGTACACCTTCTGTGAGATGCACATTTGTTGAAACTCCCCAGAGGAGTGTGGTTACTGAAAGGAAAATAAACTTCTTTAGTTTGTTTCCAAACATGCTGTTGCTATTTGTTGCAAATCCAAGAAGGGTGCTTGGTAGCAATCCTCTCACTTGTGTTTCTGCTAGAGATTCTCCAAGATCTGTTTGGGTGAAGCCTCCTATGTCTGAACTCACCGTGTACATTTTCTTAATGGCTGGAGAAGGAAAACAAGGGTGTGCAGAAGGGGCTTCAGCTGGGTGATATCCCAGAGCCCCTCTGAAGTGAGTCACCCACTGACAGTTCCTTTTTCTCTCCCTTCAATGCAAGAGGAGCACCAGAAAAGGAGCATGGGTGTGGAATTCAGCACTATAATATGTTTTCTGTAGTTTTTCATCGTTCATTTCTTTTGTTGCCTTTGATGTTAAAATGAATGTTATGAAGATCTTGAACAAAATGCAAAACACCCTGACCTGCTTTAGCTACAAGCTAGATCAGTGTTTGGATTATTTGAAGTCAGCCCTGGTTTGTGTTTGACATAAGGTATTATCCCTTGAAGGTGATTTTTCACTTTGAATAAATGAAAACAGGAGATGTGAGATGCACTCACCCAATTTATCTTAGCTGAAACAAGTTCGAAGCATTGTTGGATGCCTCAGTAAATGATATATGATCATCTGGAAACAGATTTTTACAAACCAGGTTTTCTATCTTTTTTGGATGTGCTGCTCTGAGAGGCAGAGTTTGGCTGGATTCAAGCTGATACTAAAGTAAGATCAAGTGGAGACCCTCACAGAGTATCTAATAAACAAAGTGACTTTGAGCCTGATTTACTAGTGTGTTATTCTAGTTTGTCTCTACAGTAACTCACTTCACTTAACCTTACTGTACTTCATATTAGCTTCAAACTAGCTTCAAACTACAGCTACTCATTGTTGAATCAAGTTCTGTGTTTTGATCAAGATACAGAGAACTGTATTTTTAAAAGTGCTGAAGTCTTTGTTTGTTTTGGAAGATGTTGGAACATGTTAAAGAAAATTAGTTCTAGGCTGAATATTTGTATGACAAGTTCTGCCTACAGCAAATCTCTTATGACTGAGCTGCAGGTAGGTCTCTCAAAATAAGATTTCAAATTGGAATGTTTATGCAGGTCTTAACACTTGTGGTACCAGAGGATGTTGCCATAATATTAAGTGGAATAACGGAGTGTTGTCACACTGCATTGAATTTCTGACCTCTGTTTCATCTTGTGAGACAAATTGATCCTCGAGCATTAAGGCCATAAAGGATTATCTGAGGAAACATGTTTTCTGGATACTTGTAATGAAACTCAATATGCTACATCACTCAAGTAAACAGTAAATTAATTCATTGTTGCGACCGGTTTGTAAATGACAGTGCAAAAGCACAGTGCAAAGCAGAAAGCACCACCAAACAAAGTAATAATCAATAGCAGGGATTTTTTTTTTACCTATGCCTTTGTTCTACACTCCACAGATAAAACTTCCCAAAGAGCAAAAATATACAAAACTCAACAACCCTGTGTTGAGTTGAAATGAAATCCTCTGGTTATTTCTAATGCACAGCAATGTGAAACAGTGGAGCATTTCTGGGCTTGCCCTCTGCATAGGGAGCCATCAGCAGCCAAAAAAAGCACTTGTAGAAAATATGTTAAGGGGAGTTGTGCTGTCTTTGCTAGTGCAAGGCAGGCTGGTGCTCAGAGTCCCTCTGGCTGTGCAGGAACTGGAGAGAAGGGGAATTGCTGAGGGGAGCACCATTACATTTGTGCCTCCATAGCACAAATCCTGAATCACCTGAATCACTGCATCTTTTCCATACTCGCTTGATCGTGTTACTGAAGGTTTGGATGGTTCTTCAAGGTAATGGAAATTATGTTGGGGAACAGGGCCAGGATCACAAGAGCCAGAGTAGCTGAAAGAGCAACAGGTCTGCTTGCCTCCCCCTCTGCATGCCCTGGGCTTCCTTGCTTCAGCCTGGGATATGTGCCATGGATTGGAATCCCAGCAGGCTGGAGTGACTCACCCACCACCACATTGAGAGGTTAAAGCTCACCTTCCCTCCCATTTATACCTATGGAAGATTTTGGCTGGGAATGAAGTTACTTTGACTTACTGAAATGGGGCTGTGCTTGTGGCAGGCCAGGCTGCTGCAGTTGAGTCTCCTTCCATCAGAGCCTGGAGAGAACTACATGCGTTCCCTAAATAGAAACAGGCGTCAAAAAAGCTCTGCCTTCAATCTGGCCAGAAACACCATCATGCCTTTGATGTAAACTGGTGCTGTGGCAGGAAATCCTGCCCAGCTCTGTGGAGCCTGAGTTGTGTCACTCCCTCCAGAAAACAGAGGGCAGAGCATCTTTGCTTTTGCTGATAGAGCCCATGACCCCACAGGTGAATATACTGACACCAGGCACAAATGATCCATAGTCTAACAGCAATTATGGGAATAATGTGTACAAAATCCCCTGTGAAGAGACCATTTTCATTTCTCCAAAATGAGTTGCTTTTTGCAAGACTATGAAGTATTGCTTCATTGACTATGCTTTTTAATCTATGAAGTATTTCTTCTTTTATGTGTGTTTCTCCAGTAGCAGAGCTGGGTTTATGAGGGGATGCATTAATTCATATGTCAACCCTCACAGGAGAATCTCCTTTTGGCACTATCCTGTATTTCATATCATTTCACCCTCCTCTCATGTTCTCCACCACTTAAGAGATGAAGGCACTTTTGAACTTACACATCTCAGTGCCTAGATCCAATAACCAATGTAGGGAAGGTAACTTACTATTTGGTGAACTTCTTAAGGGAAAACTTACATCATTTTAAGCAACTGCAACTCAACGAGCTGCTGAAAGAACTAGGGCTTCTGTTGCTCTTGAGTTTCTCCAAAAATGTCCAGAGCAGAGCTGAGAGTCTCAAAACCAGAGGAGTCTTTCTTTGTGCATTCTGCTCAGCACTTCACGCTAAAACTTTCACCTTTTGTCCTTACCCCTCAAATCAAATCCCAGCACTCTTGGTCAGGTGATCTACTTTGATTCTCTTGCAAAATGAAATCAATAATCTCATTTAAAAGACTTGCTGAAGGCAGGGACTCTCCCTCATATTGGACATGCTATCAGAGAAGAATCTTCCATTCTGGATGCAGCCTGACCTCCGGCCTGTAAGGATAACTAGCCCGAGAGAGCATGAGGGACTTAGTGGCAAAATCAAATACATGAAGAGATTGTGATAAGAGCTCTGTGCTGTTACCGAGGAGTTATTAGGATTATACCGCATTTCAGCTTTTTTGGTCACACAATTTTTCCACAGATTTTCTAAATAATTGCATTTGAGCCAATACACACAGGGTGATGTAAGGTACAGATGGGTGAATGTGTTGACACACTGAAAGCATAAGTTGCAAAAGACGTGGTGTTTCTCTTGCTTGCCTCATTGCACACAGATGACAGCCACAGTCACACCGTCTCTGTGAAATCATGAGTTTCTTTGATTATGACCGAGAAAACATCCATTTCCCATTTCAGAAAGCTGTTTCAGGCACGGCTACAGGTGTAAACCAAGCCAGCTGAAGCTTGGATGCGATATTTTGGGTTCCTAGTGCAGAAACCTGCATCATCCTCCCCTGCCCCCACCCATTTTGTTGTTAAATAATACAAAATTGTTGTTAAATAATATGCACTGGAAGTCTCACGGTAGAGGAGACCTGTTTGAGACCTCCCTGAGCCACACTGTACCTGACTTCTAGTCTGTATCGGGTTCCAATCTTTTAGGGAAGGAGTACAAGAGTTTTCCAAAGCTAGATTTGGGAACTGTCATGTGTTTTATAATAATTGCTGGCAATATATCAAATGTCCTTTTAGATTTAGAGAGTGAGGATTTCAGAGTGACTTCATCTCCTGAGGCCTTAAGAAGAGCTCATTGATGGTCTTGGAGTAAGCTGCACCACTGCTGAGGGAAATATGACACTCAGAGATAAAGGAGAGTGCAAGTAAGGAGGGAAAAATCAACTCTTCTCTGTGAATCTGTAAAGGATCGGATTTACTGAGGTGCCATCTCCACCTCTCCAATTGCTATCTTGTGGGAGGGTGCAGGGTCCCATGCTGCACTTGCAGCCACACAGTCCAAGTGGCCCCAGACAAGTGACTGTGTCACATTTGTCAGCTAACGCATCCAAGGGGCCCCGTGCTGATCCTGAGGAGCTGCATGAAGCCTTGTTGCACCTGATACAGCGAGAGCATTCGAACTCTGTGCTCCTCCTTATCTAACCCCCTCTGTCTGTAGTGGAGTTGGGTATCTCCCTGCTTGCTATGCCTTTGAGGTCCTTCATAAATAACTGTTCTGTAGACATAAATCTGTTCTTTAGACAGGGGGTCAAGCTGGCAGCTGATGTAGAAACCCATGGAGCCACTGACAGGCAATGACAGCAGGTTCCTCAGCACAGAGTCATGGTTACCTGCTCTCTGGATGCTCTGCAGTGCAAACACTCTGCCTCCATTTTGCCTTTTTGTAGGGTGTTCATCTGGTTTATACTGAGCTGATGTTGACTTCACCGTTTAAGGCAGCAGCAGCAGTTGTGCACACATGGGAAGGTCAGGGGAGCTTCAAAGGCAATTGACTGTGAATGTCTGTAATTTTTTTAAATAGAAGGAAAGGCTAGGGGAATGCAAGTACAGCTACACAGCTGGGAGGCAGTGGAGAGCATGGGAGTGACAGAGTCTGCTCGGTTTTTCCTTCTGGAGCTCTGGCCTGTTGTGTTTTTACACAACAACTTCCCTGTTGGGGTCCCATGTGGCTTCCCATCCCAGGTGGAGCAGGCTGTGGCATCTCCCAGGAGCACCCAAAATGCAGATTGCCTCAGCCAGATGTGACACAAGCACCATCACTGTGCATAAAGGCATACCGAATTTGTTTTAAGAATGAAAAAGCAGTGACATGACTCATTAATACCAGACATGCAGCTTGTTCCCAGAGGTATATGTCTTTCCTCAACAGCTGCTTTCTGCTGCTTGAAGCTGCAGACAGCTGAGGTAGTGGTGGACTTTAAATGAATGTTGTCTCGGTGTTTTCTCTGCCTGTGCCAGAGCCCTGGACAGCCAGACCTGGGAGGGGAAATTGGATTAAACTGAGCAGGAGGTGGGGAGACAATCCTGCTGGCCAGAGCTGTTGCCTTCCCCATCAAATATTCTGCTCCAAGCCTTATCCTTGGGTCTCTCTCTTGACCCTGGAGAAGCTCTGAGTCACATTTGGATGGTTCCATTGGTCCATCGTAGAACCTCAATGTTAATGGGTTCAATGGCACTTTGATATGAATTGGAGCCTGGGAAAAGTTATATGGAAATCTATTTTTTTTCCATGATGATAAAAGATGAACAATGCATAAATCTTTGTTCCCTCTGTAGTGCAGGAGATCAGCAACAAACTCAGTTTCACCCGAGATCAGCCAAGGAAAAGAAGCTGATTTTTGCCTTTGAAGCCTAAACATTGATCATGAAATAAATGATACCACTACTTTCTTCAGGTGCATGGAAGGAGTCTTTGCAGCCACAATATAAGAGATGTTCTATTGTTTCTTGGTTATTTCATGTTGTTCAAAGCAACTACTGCTATTTATATTGCGTGAAATGCTATAGCCACTGGAGCTTTCTGCCTGGCTGATTCTGCATTAATTTAAAATGAACATTAGTCTTGTGATTTATGGACTGCCAGATTGCCTGAGTAGAATAACTTCCTTGAAAAAAGCTTCTCACCCACAGGATGGCTCAGACAGAGAGTTTCACTTGTCTCTGCCAGCTCCAGCCTGGGATCTTGAAAGAAGAAAAGGGAAGGCAGGATGTGGCAGGTGAAACAGAAATTTTGGCACAGCAAGCAGAATTTGCTTTGAGTGAAAAGTCTAACATGAGCTCACCCTTTTCTCTTGTTACTTCCAGGTGTGTCCCTTGGACACATGGGATCTGTCCAGCCCCAAAGGGAAACTATAGGTCTGTGTTTATGTCTTCTGAAACTTTTGTATGAGGAGATTTGTCAAGTGGGTTGCACTTCTGTGGCTCAAGGGTTTGTGCCTATTCTTTTTAGGAGCTGAGGTGGAGTGTCTCCCCTTGGGAGCTGGGATCTAGGGTCACACAGGCATTATTGTTGATTTGCACAGGGATGCAAAAGCAGAGTCAGATTTCACAACCTGCAAATCCTTGGGAACTAGTTCTCTTATTTGGTTACTTGGTGTGGTGTCAGCATTGTGCTTTGAGGAGACAATAGCTTCAGAGGAACATCACCCAAAGGAACTCTCTCTTCAGTGAACAATTTGGCAGGCACAACACCTTTGATGACTTAATATTGTGCTCAGAAAGACAGTTACTATTCCTGGCTTGAGAATAAAGTAAAGGACAGGGAAAGAGGAGGATTTCAACGAGTTTGGTTGTACCTTACATTCTTAGAGCTACAGTCCTACCTCCTGCTCCTTGCCCCACTCCCTGCACTCCTCCCTGAGCTCCCTGAGGGAGCAAAGAGAGCAGCAGGAGTTTTGGTAACCTGTATATGGTGAGGCAATATGTTTTCATGCTGCATCTAGGGACTAGAAATGCCTCTACCAGGTATCAGTACCACAGCTCATGCTAGTGGGCACTTCTGTTGTCAGTCTTGAAAGAGACTAAAAGGCTAAAAGCTGACTTACAGACAGGACCCAACCTAAATGTGCTTGGACACAACCCAGATGCTCTTGTCCAGTTCAGATATGAAATATGATCATTGCACAGAGAGAGGGAATTCCTACTCTGTCTGCTCAAACTCCACATGTCCTGTGTGACTGCACAGTGCTGCTGTGCCAGGGCTGGCACTGGCGAGGCTCCCACAAGCTCTGAGTCCATGTCAGTAAAACTAAACAAAAGTGAAGATTGCTGGTGAGTTTACCAGCCTGAATTCCCATAGCAGTGGGAACTGGAGGCTCTGATAAGGTGTTTATAGTATTTCATTGTAAGTGCATGTAGAGAGGTGAACATCACATGTGGCAGGAGAGATTATCTGGGGCAGCTTCTCTTACTAATCCTGCTGGATGCAATCAGCTCATGGAAGCAAAGCAAATTCCAAAGCAAATTGCCAGGGCTCACAGGATTACTTTGTGGATTAAAAGACCTTGCCATTTACACACTTCAGGAAATGATCTCACTTCCTCCTGGGAATTTTCAAAGACTGAAGAGCAGTTATATATTTTTGGCCACTTACATCTCTAATTCCAGGTGTTTGAGCATCACACAAGACTCAGCTGTATGGCCTGTCCAGCTCCTTCTTGGGGAAAAAATATCTTTATGATGGCCTTTTGCCAGATTCTTAAAAACTTGAGGTCTGAGAAAACATGGTTGTAGACCTGGATGCTGATCAGGGGAGAGGCTAAAATGGAAAGACACCAAAATGGGAGGCAGAGAAACTGAGAATATTCTTACTATTGTATTATTCAAATCAGGCAAAAAAAAATGCTGTGAATCTTGGAGGAAACATTATTTACAGCACATTTTCTAAACCAAGGTGATGGGCATACCTTGAAAGAATTTAGTGGCCCAGTTCCTAGTCACCTCTAGGAATTACAGCCATTGCTTTAGCTTGTGCTTTAACTGTGTTTTCATTGTCTGGTCCAGTTTTCATATCCCATAAACTAGGACTTATTAGAGCAACTGGCTCATATGAATCATCTCTTGTGTGTGGACTGGGCTTTGGTAAACATAAGAAATACACTATTTTATAGGAGAAGCCCAAAGACACTTCTCCCGTTTTTTTTTCCAAGTGCCAATTATGAAGTTATTTTTCATTAGTGTATTATTTCTTTAGTGTAAGAATGTTGTGGTTAAAAAACAGTTTTCAGACTGGGCTCTTCTCCTGGCTGAGGTAGCACCAAATGAACAGGTCTGTGCAAAGTGCCCTTTTTTGAGCCTGTTTGTACAAAGTATCCAGAGGTTTGAAACAAAGCAATCAGTCACACACATAAGACTGTTCTGGTGGACTTCAGCCAGGCCATTAACATAACAAAGAAATTATGTGCTTATTCAGATTCTATTTATTATCCATATTTCATAACTTCTAAAGAGGGAATTGCTTGAATAATGTCAGTAATAATATGTTAGTAAAGATGCTTGTTGTAATCTTCAGTGCAATCTGACAACAGGAAAATACTGCCCAGTGTCTTCAGGTGTGTGTTTGTATGTGTTGTGGGGCATATGAAAAAAGGTATATCTGTCCCAAATGTCATAGGAGCCCTTAACTAAAAATACTGTTAAGTGCTCAGTGATGTAGAGTTCACAACAATATTTTCCTTTTTGTTTTCTTTCTTTTGCTTCTCTTTTCTTTTTTTGGCCTTCTTCACTGCCAAACTTAAGAGCTCCTCTCAAGTTTTCTAATTCAGCACTTTGGTCTCTGGCCTCAGACATCTCTGCAACAGTGAAAGCCCTGTGGAACACTTGAGGTTTCTGCCAGCACCTACATAGGAGTGCAGCCTGTGTAGGGTTTGTGTGGATGGCTGCCCAGCAGTAAATGCACAGGCATGCAGGTAACTCAAAAACAGGCTATTAAGAAAAGCCAGTGGGTTTTCAGTAGTATGAAAGATTCAAATCTACATGGCAATGTCCTGGAATAATGTCTTTACGCCAGCAAAGACCTTTACTAGCTTGACTTGCATTTCTTTAAAAAGAAACATCCAAGTAACTTTTTACTGATGGGTTTTTATATCATTCTTCTCTGGTATTGGAAACACAGGAACTCAAATAAAGCAAGGGTTCTGTGAGGTGCTTTCTTCTCCATTTTCCTAAGTTTTCTATAAATAGTACAGTTTGGGGATTGCTGATACCTAGCTATATAGTTGAGCTGCTTCAGTTTTCCTATACAAGAGATTATGCAAGGATTTATTTTTTTTGTAATTGCCCATAGCAGATGGTTAGAATTTGGCATCTGGAGAGATGATGATCTACAGATATACCTTGTCTTCACCCACAACAGTCTGTTCTAGAATTAGCTCACTTATAAACTGCTACAGATGTTATTTTCCTTCATTAACCTTCTCCAAAGTTGGCAGCATTCCAAAATAATAAGGGAACACTGCCATTGCTAGGTGCAGGATTCAGCACCTGCAGGTGCTAGGGGTGGTGAAGGATGGAGAGAGAGCTAAACCCTGCCCCAAGCTCTCCAACCTTCCAGGCAGCTGGGCTGTGGTTTGGCCATCTGGGCTGACTTCCAGAGGCAGCAGCCCTTGCTGTAGAGGGGCACTGCTGTCCATGGGCTGGTCTGGAGAGCACCACTCTGCCTCTGGTCACAGAGGCACATGAGGGAGAGAAGGCTCACTGCTGTCTATTGGAAAAAACTGTTCGAACACTCTTCTGCCTGAAAGTGTTGGTTCTGCCCTGTTGAAGATGGGGGTGCATTGCAGTCTAATCTCACATGGTTTTGTACCAGGACCTTCGCCTCCTGCAGTAGAGAGGCTGGCCAGATAAAAGTGCAGAAATAACATAACTAGGGACAGGCTCTGTCTTTTTGTTTCCTTTTTAATGACTTTGTGGTACAACACAAACAATTGTCTTCAAGATGACTAGACAGGGTGCAGTGTGGTAAAGTGGATGAATCTAGCAGGATAACTGCAGAAATAATCATCTCTCAAGTAACTTCCTTTTCAATACCTGAAGGGATACCAGTGAGCAATAATCAATGTGAGTACCTTACAGGACAATTTATCATCCACCTTAATAAATTTACAGGCTTTATTTTTTTTCTTTCACTCATTCAGAACATTATTTTCTTTATTTATGGGGAGTTATTCACCTTCTCACCTTGTGCTTCTTCTCAGATTGGGCAGGACCCAAGCACTAGTTCTTTTGCTGTACCAGGAATGCCTCACCAGGAACCAAGAGCTTGTTTTAGCTTGTACAGGATCTTGTCAATTGTCCTTTTGTAAAAAAGGGAAGGGCAGAGTGTAGGATTTGGGGTGGTGTTTGAAACAGGGGTTCAGGTAGGGGTTATGAAGTATTAAGATTCAGACTAACTTAAAAACACCATCTTAGAACGTGAAACACCCCAAAATAAACAGCAAGAGACTGTTTTCAAGGCACTGGTGGCCATGCTGACTTGCCACCTTGTGTGATGGACACACAAAATCGGGCATGTGAGAAAAAGTGTGTGGGGCTAAGGGATCCTTGCTTTATTTTCAGGAGGGAAGTGGTGAACACAACATAAACAGGTACAAGATCGGCTGTGCTTCAATCCTACCCTGGATTACAGAGGCAGAAAACACTGTAGGTATAGGATGCATTGTAAGGTCTGGCATTTCTCTTTAGGAGCATCCAGACAACAACCTCTGGTGAGCTGAGGACTTGCCACAGTACAGCACTTGCAGCATCTCCATCAGGACATCTGTATTCTCAGCAGGAGTGAATCATCTCTTATGAGTCACTTGTGTTGCTCTTCCTTCGCAGGCTGACCAGGTCTGGCTCTCCTTAGGGAGAGAGAGCTGATTCATAAATAGCAAGACTCAAATAGAGCCCAGCAGCTGCCAAATTTGACCTCTGGTGCCAAACAGGGCCAAAGATTTTCTCCTGCCTTGGGTCCAGTGAGTTGTGGTCAGTTTAAGCCTCTGCTGTACTTACAGGCTGAGATGATTTGGCCATGTCTTTTCCAAATTTGTACAGGCATCTCCAATTTCTGACTGTGGTATGACAAAGCATGTTGATGTATGATGAGGCTTTCAAAGTGGACAGAAATGCTCCAAACATGATGCTTGAAGGCATGCTCCATCCATAGCAATTGCTTAATTACTATGTACATGTGTACCAAGTCCGTGTAAAACACACTGAAAACTGTCTGGATTTGAGCCATAAATAACATGATCAAGTCCATTTGATGAGACAGAAACAAAGTAATGGAAAAAAGATTGAGTCACATATGAAAAATGCTTAAATTAAATAATAATACCTTGTGTGTAATAAATTAATCAGAAAACACAGAGCTCAGATTTTAACCATTGCTGCTCTGGACAGACCAACAAATTCCTGTTCACTCAGGGTATTGATAGAAGGAACTCAAAACTCATAAGGCCATGTTCTGTGTTGGCTATTTTGCAAGAATTTCTTTTTGGTCCTACCTGAATTTAATGAAGAATGTGTTCAGAAACACAGTTTAGATCACCCTTCCACTACATAGTTTGTATTAGGGTTGTACCTTGCTGCTGTTACTCAGTTCTCTGGATATTGCAGCTGAGTGAGCACATTAGAGCATGAGAAGCATTGCATTCCAGGAGCTTGTTGTTCCTATCCAAATTAAAACGGATTATGGAATATTACAACATTCTTCAAGGGAAAGATAATGGGAAGTACTAAAATGTTCAGTTACTGCAGCTTCAGTTGTGAGGCACCAGGAGACAAAAGTAACCAGGTTTTTTTATCTTCTAGGAAGTTCCTAGGGTCATCAGCTGGAGCTGACACTGCTGTGCAGGTGGGAAAGGGAGCACTTGACAAGTGGGTGATTCCACTTTGCCAGACTCCTGCTGATGGAAAACTAAGGAGTTCTGGCATCCAGTTAGCTGACATAATGAGAAATAAAGGGCTGGACCCAACTTTTCCAGAAGGAAAATGGTATCCAGTTTGCACAAGAAAAACAGACCTGTGTCTAAACCAAGTATCTCCTCAAGCAAAGGTTTTGATTGGTTCAACCATTCACAAAAGGCAGAACAGCTGGTCACACAGGCAGTCCCTAAACCTGATCTCTGCTGAGGTCAGCAGCCAACAGGGTGGGGTCAAGGCTTTCTGGTGCTCTCTTTCTAGTGGTATTGGGTAAATATATCTCCACGTGATGACTGGTGACCCAAAGACAATAACTAAGTGTATATTTTTATTGACTAATTATTTAATTACATGGCTCTCACCCAGAGGATCTCAGGCCAAATATGTGGGCAGGCTGGCATGTGCAATTGAGCTGGCTGAGGTTTGCACGGTGGCAGCTGCAGCAGCATGCTGACACTTTTGTTACTTTCCTCACATCCCTGCACATACCTTCTCCTGAGTCAAGTGCTTTGATATTGCGGTGTGCTGCCTCAAAGCCAGCCAAGTGGACACCATTGAGATGGTTGTGTTTGACCCCACTGGCTGCAGAATGTGCACCACCCCAGGCATGGGGAGGCTTTCATTCCCATACTCCTGCATGCCTCCTTGCATACCCTGGGTGAAGGCCTGAGAGCCTTTGCTCAATCAATACTGATTCAGAGCACTGTGAGGACTTAAAATTAATTCCCTGAAGTCTCTGATTTCAGCCCAACATAAATCAGGTGCATTTTTTATAAGAGGAAGATTCTGGAAATAACAAAGTGTTTGTGCTTAGTACTTGTGTGCTTTGCACTTCTCAAGCATGGCAAAGTGTATATGGTAAAGAGCTGCCATACACAAATGGTTTTATCTCTCTGTTAACCTTCTGGATTTACCATGATGCTGTCCTTGTCACTTTTTGCTGACAGAAGGATTCAGAGGTATAGTATCAGATCCATCAACTCAGGCTGTGGCTGTACATCTGACAGCAGACAGCTCAGGTTGCCGTCAGCCCCATCAGTGCACCCAGCAAGACACATATTGTGCAAATGGGTAAAACGAGTCAGATTTTTAACCAGGCAAGCAGGAAAGGAGCCCTAGTCCCTGCAGTGGTGAGCAGGAGCTTGTATCCCATCTAGCACTAACTGGCACTTTTCATCTTTCACTGTCTCTCCTCATTCTGCCCCACATCACCATGATAGTGAAGCACTGATTAATGACCCCAGTGGAAGTGTGGGGACCCTATGGCACGTGGAGCTGAACGCTTTAGAGAGCCCCTGAGTTTTGGAGCTGAGGCAACGCTGAAGGTGGTTTTCTGCTGCCTTTGGACCCATGATAAACAAAAGAGTTGCTCTTTGAGTCTCTTGAGTGGGATGTCTGTGCATCTTTATGCAAATAAGTTGATAAGAACTAATAATGAACACTTTTTGGCTTTAGCATTAGAGGAGAGTATGTGCATTGCATGTGAGGTTGTACCTGCTGAGACAACTGTCTTGGGTTTTGTATTTCTTAGGAATTTTTGATGTCTCCTGCTGATAGTGTTAATAAATCAGAAGGGAATTGCACAGGCAGTGCTGCCAGACATACAAATGGAGATGCTACTTTGTAGGAAATATGTGTGATGCTTGGACACATTTGAACATTCTGTCAGTCATTTTGTCCAGCTTCACAGGCAATACTAACCAAGTAAAAGACTACCCCTGGAGGAAAACAGAAATTGGAAGAAATGTGAATGACAGCAAATTATGCTGGTAGGGAGAGATCACCTGCTTGGGCTTTAGGATTGTCATTCAGAGGGACTTCAACTATCAAAGAAAATGGGCTGACAAAAACCTTATGAAGACCAACACAGAGATGCACATAGAACAGAACAAGCTCATACAACAGGCTTGGGCCCAGGTGCTCAGGAGCTTCTCTGTGGAAAAGGACTGGGGACCCTGTGAGCACAGGCAGCAGCCAGAAGAACCTCCCAGTGGACGTGGAAAGCAACCACACTCTGGGCAAGAGCATTGCAGCAGCTCAGGAGAATATTTTTCCTTTGTTTGGCACTTTAAAGGCCACAGCAGTGTCCAGTTTTGGACAGAGTGGGACAAGACCAGAAGATGACTATGAAGACAATTAGTGGTCTGGAGAATGTAACAAATGAGGAGAGGCTAAAAGAGATGGGCAATGGGCTTGTGCAGCCTGGATAAGAGCAGTTAAGATGGAGAAATACCTACAGAATCCCATGAGCTAATGGGAGGTTAATGGAAGGAAGAGCCAGACTCTTCTATGAGGTACAGAAAGGACAAGATGCAACCATCACAAGATTTGGTTGAGGTGTTAGGGCTGGATTGGACACAATGATCTTTTCCAACCTAGTGATTCTGTACATTCTATGAATAAAAACCTGCAGGACAGTATTTTGTCACTGCGACATGTTGCCCCTTGAGGTGGCTGGACCTCCTTCTCTGGTGGAATTCACAGAATGGTTTGGGCTGGAAGAGAACTTTGTGATCATCTTCATGGCCTTCCTCTGAATCCCCTCCAACAGGTCCATGTTCTTGTGCCACAGACTCCACAGCTGGCTGCAGCACTCCAAGTTGGGTTTCACTAGAGCAGAGAAGAGGATCATAATTCCCTCCCTCAACCTGTTGTCCATGCTGCTTTTGTTTCAGTCCAGGATGGACTGTGAGTGCTCATGTCCAGCTTTTCATCCACAAGAGACCCCAATTCTTCACATGGATCTCAATGGGTTCTTCTCCCTCTCTGTACTCACATCTGGGGCTGTGTCTCCCACAGTACAGTACCTTACACTTGGACTGGTGGAGTCTCATGAGTTCATGTGGATCCACTTCTCAAGCTTGTCCAGGTCCCTCTGGATGGCATTCCTTCCTTCTGTTGTGCCAGCTACCACATTGAACTGAGATGTACAGAGGTCAGCTTGCCAAGGCTCTAAGTAACCTGCTCTTTGAAGCTGGGCCTCTTTGAGAAGTGGCTGAACTCCAGAGGCTCCTCCCCCCCAAAAAAATTACTCCATGGCTATGTTGTTTGGACTGTCACTTCCCATTCCATTTGCAGCCTGCATAATTCAGTCTTTTCTCCTTCCTCTAGCTCACCCTTCATGTGCCAGGAGTACCTTCTTGTATGCCTTGGCCTTGGGATGAAAAATTCTGTTTAGTCTTCAGTTAGGTCTGCATCTTCACATCTGGGCAGGCATCTGTGTGGAGAGGTCATATGGTTCTATCCACTTGCCACTATTACTGCAAGGATAACTTGGGCTGAGGAGCTGTTTCTGACAGCTGGATTGCAGCCATCGATGGAAACCTGGTACTAGTGGGGCAGCTGGATCTTCGAATTGCTTACAGAAACTGCTGTGAGTTATAAAATATGATTGATTTCAATCACTTCGCCCCTCAGAAAGTGTCAACAACTGTTCTCAAAGCCTAGGTTTTCATTTCAAGTAGATTAATACAGTTTTCTGTCATCTTCAAGATAATATCAATAAATCAGAACTGGGCCACTCTGGCAGAAAAGATAACAAATATTCCTGCTGTCTTTCCAAACAGAATGTCAGCTACTGTTAAAATTGTTATTGTTTTTCTTCAAAATTGCTATTGCCTCTCCTTCTTCAGTCTAACAGTGCTTTCTTCTCTCTCAGCATCTGCATAAATCCTCACCCTCTCTTAGATGCTAAATGCATCTCAGTGATATCCACTGTGGGATGAAGCGACACATAAATATACATACAAGAGCATGCACAAAGAGGGGAATATTATCCCCTGGCTGCTCCAGCTGCTGGCAAGCCTTGACCCTCAAGCCACAAAACTGCTGGCTTCTGGGAGAAGAAAGCAGTGACACTTACAGCAGCATTGTGTCCCAGGCCTCCCCTGAACAAGCTTTGAGCCTCTCCTGAAAAAAAGAAGTATCAGTGTTGGAGGGTGAGGGATGGCAAACCTGAAATTTGCCCCAGTGCCCTGTCATGGTGACAGACAGACAGACCACACAGGTGTTGCCATTTCCTCTGGCCCAACCCACCCCAGGAAGCCAACAGAACTTCACTCACCACTGTCCTCAGGAGTGCACACAGCCCACTCCTAAAGGTGCTTGTTCAGCTGTAGGAAAAGGCTGCAATAGCCAAGGGCATGAAGCTCATTAACAGAGGACAAAGATTAATATTAGTAGAGACTTGAATATTTCAAATGCAGTGCTGCAGAGGTAGTAAACAGCATTTAAACACAGTGTGAGAAAATGTCTGCTTTTCCCAAGCTCTTCTCAGACTATTCTCCTCTTTCCTTCCCACCAATTCAGCCCCTGCAGAGGTGCCAGGCACCTTCTGGGTCAGTGCTTCTGCTCTCCACTTGGTCTTTTCTCAGCTATTTCTTTGAAGTGAGACCGGAGGGACCTCCCTCCTCAGGGCTGATGGCTGGGCTGTCACTCACAGCTTTGCCTTCTTGTCTGCCTCTTCTCTGTGAAACAAGACTCTTGTCCCCTGAGAGCTTTCAGGCACAGCTTGTTGCTCTCCCCTGGAAAGCACAGCAGCTGTTTGTGCTCATAAGGAAACAACACTTCTAAATGCAGCAAAGACTGTCCTCGGGAAAGGGATGAGATAGAGTGCTAATTCAGCAGAGTCTGGGGACAAGGCAGGCTCTCTGCTTTAACCCCTGCACCAAGGGCAAGGAGTGGGTGAGCAGGACTGGGGCTCTCCAGGGGATCCTTGAAACATTTGAGGGAAGTGTCATCCTCCAGAGCTGGAGGATGTAGTACAGGCAGTGAACTCTGCAGTACAGGCAGAGTTAACACCACCATGGCAAGTCAGGCTGCAGCTCTGTGATCGTGGATGTCCTGGAAGCAGCAAAAAAAGGGTGAAGCTTCCCCCAGTTACTTTCTTTGAAATAATCTTTAACAGACTGCTCCACCCAAGAAGCTGTTTACTCAGTTTTCCTACTCCTCCTGGGGACAAGGAAGTGCTGCTGGGAGTCAGAGGCTGTCTGCTCACAGCTGCAGCCTGCCTGCACCTTCCTGCGTGGGGCGAGTGGGGAAACACTGCACCTGTCCTCTGGAATGCTGCCCCTGCCCTGCCGTCCTCCCCTCCAGGGACATTGCCACTGCCAACACTTACCCCAAGCTCTGTTGTGGTGAGCTCACTTTTCATTTATGGTGTTAAAAGCTTTCTAAATCTGGGTGGGTTTTTTTTCCTTGCTCTTTCCCCTAAGGTAAACACCTCAATTTCGGTCTGAGTCGTATCTCCTTGCACCACCTGTTATGACATGCAGAGGTAAGTGGTGTGCAGTACCTGCCTCTGGCTGGATGCTGCAGCCCAGCATCCCACAAGTGTGAGACCCATAAAAGTGATATAACAGCTCAGGAGCAGAAGATATGCAGTATTTTTAAGTCTGAGATGCAGACAACAGCTCATCATTAGAGAAGGCTCTGGGGAGAACTTACTGCAGCCTTTCATGAAGAAAGATGGAGACAAGCTTTTTGGCAGGGTCTTTGATAGGAAAGGAGTAATGGTTTTAAACTGAAGGAAGATTGATTGAAATTCAATTTAAAATGGAAGGTTTTTACAATGAGGGTGGTAAATCACTGGAACAGGTTGCTCAGAGAAGTTGGAATCCCTGGAAGCATTCAAGGTGAGACTGCATGAGGCTCTGATCTAGTTGAAGATGGTCATTGCAGTGGGATTGGACTAGATGACCTCTACATGTCCCTTTCAAACCAAACTATTCTATGATTAGCATTGCAGTGATGGAGAAATGTCACAGTGGCTTCTGTAATGCCACAGAGCAAGGACAGGTCTCTCCCTGCTCTTTCTGCCTGACAGTCAGGACATCACTCACACACTTCGGTTTTTTTGGAGTAATATCTGCTCTAGCTATTTTATGGGAATGGTGGCAGACCACATTAAGTTATAGCAGCCTTCAGGTAGCTGTGATTTCTTCCAGGGTATTGCTTTTGTCTCGACAGCACAGGATCAAGGGTGCACAAGTCAAGCAGCTTCTGTCTGTGGCATAAACTTTTCTTGCTTGTCTCATTTCACTGTTTTTTTACCATCAGTTGTTCCTTGTTTTCCCTTGTTTCAACCTTTCTGTCTTAGTCAAAAAGCTGTTCTCTGCAAAATCACGCTATAACTGTGTTGCACTTCCAAATAGAAGTGCCCAGGACAGAGGAAGTGCCCTGGGTGCAGTTTCACCAAGGATGTTGGGACACAGCACTCACTCCTCCCAATGGAGGAAAAGCCCAAGTGTCCTGTACCACTTACCCTAAGGAGGGTGCAGAAGAGGGGAACTCCCAGTGAGAGCAAAGCAAAGGGGAGGGAAGGCCATGTCATCACCAGGAAAAGCCTTTTGTGTGTAGATGTCTACACTCAGTGATGGTCCAGTGAGAGAAAAACTTGGCATAACTGAACTGTGCTATAAAAAGAATATTAGGAATTCAAAGTCAGAGAGGAATGTTAAGGAGAATCTTTTTCTGTCTTGCCACCTTCCAGGTGACAAGGTGGCAAGAATTCTTGTTACAGGTGACAAGAATTATCTGTGAGCTCAAAGCCTTGATTTTCTCATCTCTGATGCTGGAGCCAGCTCTTCAGGAGCACCTTGGTGGTGTGCAGACCAGGAGCTGCTCTATGCTCTGCCTTGTCACAGCTGTGGGCTCACAGCCATTTCCAGTCCCATGCAGAGCCATCTCTGGCTCTAGGCTCAGGAACAGGAGTATTACATTAGATCAGTATCACAGAGATGAACTTTGTTCCAAAGTTATTATTTAGAGAAATATTGAGAACCTGGCTTGTATTTCTCACGGCTGATCCCTCACAGTCTGGTGATTCTCTTGATTTCTTTGCTTTCCTTATGCAGCTGCCAGGTTTCCTGAGCTACCTCAAAAGCTAAGTGACCTGGATTTTGCCTTTCTCCCCTTAAGTAGAATTACTGATGACTTTCTTCTCCTGTGCATGCCAGTATCACTGCAGTGGCAATGCTAAGCTCCCACATCTTGGTCTTAAAAGTTTGTCTGATGTGCAATGCCATTTTCCCAAGGCAAATAGAGAACATTTTGGTCTGTCACTAATGCAACAGGCTAGAAACCTGAGGTTTCTAGCAAGCAGAACAAATGGAAATATATTCGCTTTTCTTTGATATTTATTTGAGTTGTTCAGTCATTGAATTGCTTTTCCCTAATTTAGAGGAGGTGAAGACAGTCCAATATAGAGCTGTTACTGTATACTCAGATTCCCATGATATTGCTGGTGGCCAGTGACAAGCTGAAGGTCTGAAAGATACAGCTCATGTTTGATCTTCTTTTATCTACAGAAGTTCTTTAGCTTCTTGGACCTATTTTCTGAAGCTTATTCTCTCACCAGCCCCCCCAGGAGTCCTCTTCATAAAATAGGTTGTCAAAATAGGTGACATATATTGGCTTTGACAAGTCATTGTCTATTGTTCTTCCACAGCTGTTAAGGGCACCCATGCAGGCTGAACCTTAAACCCCTAAAAGGACAGAGGTTGATTCCAAATTCAAGTGCTGAAACCTGAATGTTACTCCTGGCCCAAAGAGAAGTGGCTGTGCTACCACCAAGGCATTGGGGGAAACACGGAACCAGGCAGAGCTGGTGGGGCTCTGATGCTTTCCCCTGCTCTAACCCTTTTGTCCCCCTTTGGTGACCCTGCCACTCCTTCCTTTGCTGTACTACTGAATATGTAACCTCAGGGGAGCTGTAGCTTAGAAGCTGGATGCATGGAAATGTTTCAGCCCAAGGGGCCTGCTTTCCTGTCAGTAGTCACGTGGCAGAAATCCTAAATAACTCCTAATTAAAGGAGCTATAGGCTGCAGTACTGTGTCCTTCCAGCCCTCCAGCAACCTTGGGTCGTTTTCTAGCTGTGCACTAGAAAAACTAGACAGTAATTTGATTCTTTGAGACTTCAGTGGTGTTTTGTCTGAGACACAAGGAAGAACATCATTATCCAAACAGTGGGTTTACAGCCTGTTTATTGAATTATGCACGTCAGATACTTGCTGAGCCACTATTTTGCTCATTAAAACACTTGGGGTTGTCCTGGGCCACAATTTGACTCAGTTCCCACACCCCCAGCAGTAAATTTGGTGGTCCCATGGGATGCTCAGCGGCCAGCCGTGTGTCCCAGGAGCCCTGTGCAAGTGTGGGACCATGGAGGGTGGTTGTGGGTGCTGGAAGTCTGATCCCTGCAGCAGGAAGGCACTGTTGGAGCCACACAGCAGGTGTAAAATAAAAACAAAACCTAGATAGTGAAAAATAAATAAGGAAAATGAAACAAAGGTCTCAGGATTTTTGGAGGATAAGGAGGTGTCCTGACAGCAGTGATTTTACTTGCAATTTTTTTCTCTTACACTTTTCTAAGTAATAGTTCAATTCCTTTGTCCTTTACATGCCAGAACTGGAAGAGATGCATTTTCCATGCAGTGGCTCCCGTGGGGATTGGAAACATACCTTGTTTCTCTGCTCCCTCCCAGCCTCTCAACACTTCCCACGATCCTGTACCATGCTGTGCATCTGGGATGAAAGACAGGGTCCCTTCCTGAGTAGTAGCAAGACAATGCAGGAACACTGATGTGTACCTTTAATGAGACTGAAGTAGCACTTGCTAGGAATAGCCTTGTGACGCAGATTTTCTGTGTGTATTTGGTTCATATTTGCTACAATGGTTTAGTAGATATTGCTTGATATCTATCACTTGACCCCTTGAGGGTCTCTGTAATAGCTGTAGCTGTAAGCATAGTGCTGTCTGGATCCTGCCATTTCCCTAGCAAAACTGAAAAGGAGAAGAGGTGCAGAACCTCATTACATTGCACTGTGCAAAGCCAATCTTCCTGCAAAGACAGAGGAAAGCAAAACACACTTATCCCCCTTCACTCTGGCGCTAAAGCATCTCACTTGCCCTGCCTAACTTCCATGTCTGCCTGCCTCTCTGTTGGCTTAAAGACATGTAGTTTTCCTGGTTTCCTTGCTCTGATAGTACCTCCGGAGGACCAGCAAGGATCCTGCCAATGTTTCATGCACAGGCAAATATGCACAACACACATTTGCCTGGCTGTGTATGGGGATGTGGTCTCCTCTTGAGACATTTTTTTGCCGTGTGATCCTTCTCACCACCCTCTCACATGAGATGTGTGAGGACCACCACTTAATTACATGATAAAAACCCCCTCACATCAGCTTCCCTTCTGCTGTTTTAACTTAGAAACTCCTAGAATACTGACTTGGGCAAAGGGGGGAAGTGATGTTGTTTTTGTACGAGACACATACATTTCAGTCTGTGACTAAAAGAGCAATCACACATGTGGCATTTGCACATGACCTAACCCAGAGTTTCTCTATGTTGCCAAAACAGGCTTTGTTGTGACTGATGTTCTCAGCTGCTGTTTTGTTTCCTTAAAAAATCTCAGTCTGGGCAATGAATTTCAGTCCATTTGGGAGCTGCCAGGGGTCAGTGTGAGAAATGTGTGGAAGCTAGTTAGGGTAGCAGGGGAAAAGGGGGGGTGTTGAAGATGTTGTTTAATCATCTCTGGGCCAATATTTCCAAAAACATTTAGAAACCTAAAGGTTTGGAGCAGGTAGGCGCCCGGTGGATTTTCAAGATAACCTGCAAATTGCAGTATTTGACTATTTCTGGAAATCCTCGAGTCATGAGCTGTGTGAAAATAGCACCATTTATGTAAGGCATTGTCAGAGTTCTTGGTGATGCCTGGGTGCAGCACTGGGATGAATGCCAGCAAAATTGTTTCCCTGTGGAGTCGCACAGCTGACTGTGCTTTGGCTTGCCAGGACAAAACACCAAGGCAAGCAGAGAGTGAGGAGCTGCAAGGGAAGGGCTTTTTGTTGATAATCTCTGGGTCAGGTCAGAGCTGTTGCGTTCCTTGACATCAGGCTGCGTGGGGAGGGCAACTGTGTATTTTTAAAGATAAACAGCCATGTCACCAATTAAGCTGGTGCCTTAGCAGAGCAAGCACAGCTGTCTGTAGGTGGTTGCTTGAGAGCATTGAGATCCCTGCAAGAGGAGGGATAACCCTGCCTCCCACTGCTGTGTTCCTGGTCTCTCTATGGAGGGAAGGCAGATCTCTCTGCCTGACAGTCTCATTCCTTCCAAATTTGCAACAGGTCACTGTATGCAACCTGAAAAATATGGGAGCCTCTTTCATTGCTGGATCCATGCATCGCTGCCGAAGATGTGACACTTGCCAGGCTCTCTCCCCTTCTGCTTAGTGCCCTTGCCTGTGTTTCAGTATTCCCAAATACTGAATATTCCCATCCCACCTGCTGTGTCCCACTAAGGTGTAGCTCCTGGTGGTGTCTTTCCTTTCTGTTTTCTGTGGGAAGGACCAGCAGCTCTTTGTGTGTCCCAACTTACTCTCCTCTTCAGTGTGGCAGCTCCCACACACTGAACTGCTGGGAACTGCAGACAGAATGTAGTTTCCACTTTAAAGCATGCTCAGGCTCATGAAAAGCCCCCCTGGCTGTTTCTCTGGGACTTTGGAGAGCTCTTGGGATGAGAATGGAAGGAAATAATGGCCTCAGGTGTTACATGAGGAGCCCTGAGCTGCGCTGCACACTCAGGATGTACTCCACAAAATGAAGAATTATTTACATATTATTATCCTTCACAATGCCAAAATCCTGGACTCACCCTCTCCACACCCGCAGGTTGCAAAGCACTTTTTGCCCTGGCTTGGATCTTATTGGCATGAGAATGCTCCTGTTTTTGGTGTCCTGTGGGCTGAACAAGGGCAGGGAGCTGCCCTTCACAGCCTGAGTTCTGCAAGAAGACAGACAGGCTGCAGGAAACCAGGGGGAACAATGGGGTTCTGCTTTGCTGGTGCAACAGCTTGAGAGTGGTGGAGAGGAAATGCCTCCATGACAGGGTGAGGGTGAGCCAGAGGCCAGAGGGCACGTTTTTCATGCTGTCAGGCCTTTTTGGTGTCAGCACTGCTCCTGCATAATAAAGCTCAGCACAGGGCAATGCTTGGCAGGGGGGGTCAGTGCCCCTCAGTGTGGGAGGAACCAGGAGGGCTCTCAATTTGAGAACCAGGGAAGATTGTAGGAGAAAATGAAGTCTTAGGAGTTGTCCCTGAGAAGGGACAAGCTATCTCTGTGAGAGGTGGCAGTGCTGCATCCTTGTGCAAATCTGATCTGGAGACAAATAGTCACGGAAGTATCTCCCAGAAGAGAGAAGGAGGCACTGCTGAAGCTCTGCTGCAGGTCTGCAGCTGCATTCAGTGCCCTTCTCAAAATCTGACTCTTGGTGAAGCACTTCAGAGGAACTAAGTTATTTAGAAACTCTAGCAATCAATTACAAGCAGCCAGCTCTTTCATCTTTGTCCTTATTGAGCCTTTAACTTCCTCACCCTGCTCAGGGTAGTACTATGATGGTGTAACGATTGATGTTTTTGAAGCACTTTGAAGATAAAAGGTGAAGTTTTACTAGGCCAAAATCTGAGGCTCTCAGATTTAATCTTTCTCAAGACATCAGACTCAAATCTCACTCCAGGGGTTTCCTGCATGCTGCCTGTAAGCAGCACAGGGAGCTGCCCCTGCTCCCATGGCCACCCCATCCTGCTGCAGCCTCATGCCCTGCCATCTCTCCCATCACAACTCTTTCCCTCTCTGGCTGTAAGCCAGAGTGCTAAGATGATCCAAGTTAAAACATTGCAGGACTACAGGTTCACTGAAACAAAGGGAGAAAACAGGAGGCAAAGAGGAAACTACACATGAGGGAGAGGACTGGCATGAGCTTTGTGTACACACTTATATTATCCTGGTCATTTGAGATATGCATAGAATCATAGAATCATAGAGTCATGGACTATTCTGAGTTGGAAGGAACCCACAAGGACCACTAAAGTCTAATTTATGGCCACAGGATAGACCATCAGACCAGAAGCAGTCTTTGAAACTTGTTTTTAGCTGGGGCCCCCACTGGGCTCAGAGCCATCCCCTGCCCCATCCCTGCCCCAAAATGGTCGACAAGGCAAATGATAGATCTGAATATGAGAGGGAGAAGAAGAGGAAAGCTTGGCAAATAAGCCAGGATCCTAGAGAACCAGTCTCCTTATCGTTGTCAAATTTCCTGCAGGCATTGCGAGGAAGAGAAATTTTAAATTGCTTTTACACACCCCTGCTTGCTTGAGTGCACAGAGAAGACAGGAGTGGTCTCAGAAGGAAGACTGCTATTTTGTGCACTACATGGCCCAGTGCCTTATTTGCAGTTTGCTGTGTAAGCACTGTTGTCAAATGGGAGCTATTTGCTTCCTCAAGGCTTTTCTATGGGACTCATCAGTATGACATGGGAGGACTTCAGACATCAATTAAATTCTTTCCAGAACAGCTCTGTGAGACTGAGGAACAGGAAACAAAAGGAAATCTTTGTGGCTCTGAAGACTCATCTCTGCTGCAAACCCGGCCCAAGTTTCAAGTTAGGCATATTGAAAACAAGAAAATACAATGACCTTTGCTTGTGTGGGAACCTTGTGGCAAAGGTGGTGTTAATGTCCTGTGCTCCTAGGCAACATTCAGAGCAGTTAACTATGGATGCTGAAAGCAGGCAGGGAGCACAGAGCCCGTGTGAAACTAAGTCACACAAGGTTCTCACTCTGGCCTGAGAAAGCAAAAGGAGAAATCCAAACAGCCCTTGGAGAAGGACAACAACCTTTGCAGGTGTTGTTGGGATCCTTGTTGTTTACTTGTAAGAAACAGGGTGGTGTTCCACTTCACCAGTGATGGTGAAGTGTTGGTTTAATGACCAGTGAGAGTTTTACTTCTTGGACCTTCTTGGACCAGTCTATGAATGAAGATCGGGAATAATAAAACTTGCTCTCTTGTACAACCCACAAGAGAGTCTGTGTTGTACTGCCTTGCTGTTCCTAATAAAGTGCCACAGTTAACCACCATGAAATTGCTCCTCCTCCTCTTGCAGTGCCTTTCCTCACTCATTCGCTACACAACTTCCACACCAAAGGAGACTCCCCCTCTATTCAGCCATGAGACATCCACAAGATGTCCATATACTGTGTGCTACAGGGGACGAATCAATGGATCTAAAGACTATTAACGAGCGCACAAAACCAAAAAACTGGGTTCATACAGGCATCTTCTAGTCTCTGAGTACCTGGAATTTGTGCTTTGAATCCCCTTTTATGCACTGAAGGATGTATGTGGGTGTATGGTGGGGAAGAGGTGTGGTGAATTGTTCAACCTTTTTCATTCTCCTGCCTTTCCTTCTTCTCCAAAGTAACTCTCCTTGTCCATTTTGCCTGGGCAGCACCCTCACATTGCCTCCTCTCAGCAGTGGCATCACTGAAGCTTCAGCTGTGCAGCCTGGGGCCATTCCCCTGTGCCTGAGGCTGAGAGATACAGCACAGCTTGCATTGCCCACCTCAGATTTTCCTACTGCCACCAGGAAGGTTTGAAAGGGTTGTCTGTCACAGCCCAGCCATCTGCTTTCCCTCGCAGCACCGAGGATGTATTGAGCTCTGCGGGGCAACCCAGGGTCTTGCAGGCTCTCCCAGAGTCTCAGAGCTGCAGATGTTCTGCACCAAAAGCTGCTGTGCAGGAGCTCTGCCCCACCAGCCCCTCTGAGGCCACAGGGAGGGGGACAGGGGACTCGGCATGGGGCACGACACCGGCGTAAGGCAGCCAGATGTTCTGGGGGAGGGCAGAGCTCTGCTGCAAGCATGAAACAACCACTGTGGGAACGCCAGGCTCTCTCGGGGCCAGACTCTCCCACAGCTAACCAAGACCCAGCGGTCTTTAATGAGCTTCATCAAACTGACATTATGGTCAGATTGAGGCAGCTTTGGATGGGAGGGGTGAAATGAAAATTGTCCCTCACAAAAGGCAACTCCTGCTGCAGGTTTCAGGCTTTGACCTAGAACTAAGATGCTGTGGGTTCTTTAAACCAAACCCCAAATAGGTAATTTTTTAGAGAAAGGTATTTGCTTGGCTATGCTCTTTTTGGTTTTGGAGGGTTTATTAAAAAACAAGGAGACTTTTTTTCTGAATCTCTCCTTCACTGTGGCAAGGACACTGGAGCATGGAAATTATCATGACCTAAACCATTTATCAAAGTTTTAAACAGCAGACAAAAAGGGCTTACACCATGAAGCATAAGTGGTCTCAACAGTAAATAATTCTACCAGCTCAGCTTAAAATACATCTAAAATATATATATTTAAGGCCTCATATACTCTGCAAGATTAAATTGCTGCAGTACTAATGTACTCTCAGAGAAGTGTGTGGGCTTCTGGCAGCAGAGGAAGCAAGAGTTAGCAGGAGAGGACATGAAAGAGAAGCTCAACTCCTTCTTGCTTTTCAGTCAGCCAGCTGTCCATGGTCCCTGCAGCTGAACTTTTGTATGACAATAGCAATAGCACAAAACCCGTTAAATATAGATTCAACTGAATTTAAATTGAGGAGAAGCATCTATAGTAATCAAGGTTTGCTGGATGTGTCTTGAATATGGTGTTATTCTTAATTATTGAGCTCTGCACATTGGCTGCAAAAACATTAAAAAAAAGTTTTCCAGCCTGCTGCTGCTCACTGAGTGAAAAGAAGGCATTACTGTGGTTTTGCCTTTAAAAACTCAAGACAGTGAAACTTTACCAATTCTGTCACTAGCCTTTTACTTTCCAAGTGCACAGGTCTCCAACATATTCCAGACTTTGGCATTTTGTCTTTAAAAAAGCCTTTATGAGGAGGAGCACCAGAGCTTATCAAGATGCTCATGAGCTGTGACCATACAGGCTGAAAACTGGAGCTGAATAGGTCTGAGGAAAGCCAAACTCTCTGTGTGCTTTTGCAAACAGTAACTACAGACAATACTCCTGGCAGAGCTGTGTGCATACTTGAAGCACTTTCCTGGGACTTTTCAAAGACCCCCACAATGTGCTGAAGAGCTCTGGCAGTGGTGTTTGGTCTCCACACAAGGGGCAGCTCATGGATGTGCTGGAGGACTGAGGGATGGAAATCTGCATTATGGTGTGCCTCTTCCACTTGTCTGACCATTGTATCATGAGCTCTTCCTTCCCTCAGGGAGGGGAAAGTTGACCATGCCCGGCCACCGTGGCCACATCTGCTAGAGAGAACCCTGCTCTCACCTTTCCTGTCAGGGGTCCAGTGTGGGGACACTCCCAGTGCACTCCTGCAATACCTGGCTGGGGCAGGTAGCACAGTTCAGGGGGCAGTTTCTGAGCCAGAACTGGTTTAAGCAGCTTATAGCAGTGGTAATTGTGTAGATACAGCAGCACAGTGCTTGGTGCTGGTCAGATCAGACCACAAGGACATCTGTTGCATGACAGCAATGCACATGCACTCTTCAGGAGTAACCCATAAATACATTTCAGGAAAAATAAAAAAGAGAAACCAGAAGTAAAATATGCTAAAAAGCAAAGGTTTACAGCAAAGTGTTTTCTCCAGGAGGTCTCTGAAACAGCACAAAGGTAGCACGATAGGAACATGGCCTTGTCCCTCCTTCCATTGCCAGGGTTACTGTATGAAAATACAGAATTAAAATGGAGCAGTGTTGTAAGTAAAAAACTGTTTTAAGAACACCCAGGCCTGAATATTTGATTGCATGACTTGTTTCACTGGATGGTGATGGGCATGGGAAGGCTTGGCTTTTCTTCTCCATGCCCTTTTTTTTGTTTCCTTTTGTTTTTTTCTTTCCGTCTTTGTGGCTGACAGTAGTCTGAGTTGTTGAGTATTTATAGAAGCATACACATACCTCAGTACATGGAGACCTCCCTTAGGAAATAGTTCCCTTGCCTTAGTCTGCAGTGGGGGGTGAGTCTGGTTTCAGCCACCATACGAACTGCCAGGCACCAGGATTACTTCTGCAGCTCCATCACATGATGGTGGGATGGGGCATGAGCCTTTACCATGCTGCCATGTACCAAAAGGTCCTGACAGGTGGCTGTGCTGAACGTGCCTGCCTTTCTGATCCCTGTCTCCTCAGCCTGCCACACAGGTGGGCCAGGGGAGCAGTGGGGAGAGGTGGAGAAGTCTTGAATAATGTGTTGACACTGCCTACAGCAGGCAGCATTGCTGATCTTAATAGCAGGGCTGAGCCCAAGAGAAAGCTCTCACCACCTGGCCAAGGACAGCTGCAGAATGGGTCCTCCGAGGATTAGAGACAACTAGGGAGTAGGCTGTGCCCTGAGGCAATTCTTCATTGCATAACAATAGCAATAGCATTGCAATAGCACCTTATTTTCCCCCCAGCCCAGGGGGAATGAGAAGTGATGCCTGTGCATTACAGCAGGAAGAAAGGATGGACAAGAGCAATGCCATCAGTGACTGCTTCAGCCCAGCATCCTATTTTTATTTTATCCATGCAGCAAACTTTTCACCTGTGATTGCCTCTTTTATTTCCATCTGTATGCCAGATCATTTTTTATTTTATATCCATATGGTGCTAACAACATGGGATTCATGGGGAGAGCTGACAGGCAATGCAGAGATAGAATAACCGCATACAAATACATCTTGGTGGCAGCGTGAGGAACTGCAAAAGCCTCTGCTTTGCCAAGTGAGGAAAGAGTACAGCAGGACAACTTGGTAATTCCAGGTTATTTACAGGTAGTGCTGAAAAGCTTGTGCTGGCTGTGTTATTAACCTCTTTGGATGCATTTATGGAGGAGAAATATGAAGCCAGAGGCTGACACAACTATCGTTTGTCTGATTTCTGTGTGTGGTTCCTGGAAACAGGGGAACTGAAATTTGTGCTTTTGAGTATCCAGTTTATGGTACTTGTGCACCTTTATATAAAGCTCTATATATTTGCTTTCATCATGGACACTGAAGGGCAATGAAGTGTGCAATGCATAGACTTTTCCACAAGTTAAAAGGAAAGGTGGTGACCTCCCTGTTCTTCTTTATGATGATCCTGTTCTCTAAGTCCCACAGGAAAAAACTGCATGGAAGAAGAAATTATTTGCAGCTGCCAACACTGAACACAAAGGGAAGCTCTCGAAGACAGTGGGCCAGACAAAAGTCACCCAAGACAAAATGACATTGCAGCCACCAGTGACAGAGCTGAACACTCAGCTTTTGTTTCTCATCTTGAAGTCAAGAATAAAATCACCTGAAGGAAGTTCCCAGGCTGGCTGTCAGCTTCAGATCCTCTGAAGTCTGAGCAATTGAATGACACTATCAAACTTGCCCATTTCAGAGCAGGCCAAAAAAGCCTGGAAAAGGTGTGGCAGGTTCAGATCCTTTATGAGCTATGACCCCTCGGTGCCTTCCTTGTCCTCCTTCCTGCTGTTCCCTGCTCTCTATCCACCCACACTTCCTGCAGGGCAGCAGAAGGGACGGAGGGCAGTGTCACTCCTCGTGAAACCTGGCTACCAAAGGCCGTGATTAATCCATAGCCCTGTCCTAGTGGAACATTTGACCTTGTTGATTATTAACAGCATGTTATGCAAGGCATAAAATCCTGCCTTCTAGAACCAAGCTCCTATGCCTATAAAAGAGTGCAGACAGTGAGAGTGTCTCCCCTGTATAAACATGACTTGGCTGACCTATGGATCTTTCTGATATATCCAATAAATCTGGATATTTCCATGTAGGTGGATGTTGAGCCAGCCAAATAAGTGTTACTGCCCTGTTGTTTTGCTTCATTTCAGAGAAGGAAGATTTGCAAAGACATGCAAAGAACTTGGAGCTGTTGTTGCACTGACATTTTATTCCATGAAGCGACATAAAATGAAGGACTCCTCCCTAGTGCCAGGTTTTTAAAAACCTTGGGATTAGAAATTTATGTGACTCCTAACCCCTCATGTTGTTACATTCTGTGACCCTGGACAGTTTAATAAGGCTTTTAAATAGTGGCTCCCCTCTCCACTCCATCAGAAGGCTGCTCAAGGGAGATGGGGAGGCAGGATTCAGTCCCAAGCCTCATATTTGCTGCCAGCAGCGGTAGCAGGCAGCTGTGGCCACTGCCCTCAGGCTGCCAGGGATGTAGTGCTCAGCTCTGCTCAGCTCTCGCCTATCTCCCAGCTGAGCTCTGGCCAGCACATCCATTGAAACTCCTTGGACAGCAGAGGAGCCTCTGGGAGCTTGTTCCTGCCCTCACTCCACAACTGCTGGGAGCTCTCTGCTCTTGGCTCAGGGGGATGCAGCTGGACCGTGCTGGGCATCAGTAGAGGCTTCATTGTTTGAGTCCATCTACTGTGGGCTCCCTGGTGAACTGGGGCAGGCAGTGCTGTCCCACTCAGCATGTGTGAGCTGCTAAGTGAGCTGGCAGCCCACAGCTAACCCAGCCCTCACAGAGGATATGTGGGTTTGGCATCCTCCAATGGAACCTTGCTGTACAGGACCAGCCTGGGCCAACATTAGTTTAGCACCTTTTTTGTGGTGCTAAACATCTGTTTAAGTTTATCAAGCTTTTCAAGGTTATCTTTAGAGGAAAGAGGACTAGAAATGCACTATTATTTGTCTCATGGATATCTTTTGGTGGAAGTCAGATGCATTTATTTCCTAGCATTTGATATTAAACACATTTACAAGGTGTTGGCATTCTCTGTCCCACGTGGTGCTCCTTGCAGCACATCCCTTATGCTCTCCTGCCAGCTCACAGTGTGACAGCAGTCACCCAAAAACATCATCCAAAAACAAATGGCACAGGAGGGAAAAACGGACTGTTAACCAAGATTGTGTTTCCCATTTCAAAGCCTGAGACTTTGGTATTACTGTTCCTTTTCTCCACTCCTGGTATGAATGTTTCCCTCCCTCCCCAGCTTCAACACCAACTTGTGCTGCCTCCCATGGTGCAAATCAGCCTCACTTAAATCACAGTCTCCTTGCACTGCCATCCCAGGGCACAGTGGTGAGTAGTGGGCAATCATGGCTGATCTCTGCAGGATGTAAAGGTCCGAGTGTATCACTGTGGCAGAAGAATACCAAATGCAATGATTTAAGGGGAAAAGATGAGTTCTGACAGGTGATCTGAACTCAGGCAGTGAGTCAGAATCTCCTGTCATTGTGGAGGCTCAGCACCATACGACCAAAATCAATGTTCTGGATTTTGTGATATAGTTATTTGGATTATTAAGATGACAGTATTTGCCCACTGGAGTGTACAGGATGAAACATATGGTACTAAACAAGCCAGCAAAGCAGTCAAGGGGCTGCTACATGAAGGGATTTGCACATAAACATAAAGGGGCAAGGCAAAAGCCATGCTCCTGTAAGTTAATTTAGCTGCGTTTGCTGTAATGACAATGTAATTATAGGAGTGCAATTCAGGAGATTTATCTTTTTAATTAGTAAACTCCCATGTCCTTCAAAAATCTCCTTTCACAGCTACAGAGCCACCTGCGTCAAAGTGCAGCGGGGAGCCCTTGCTTACTCACGACTCCCATGCTCCGGCTCGCCCCACGCTGCAGAACTGCCACAGCTCCAAGCAGATGGTCCCGCATCAAACGTTTCCTTCCCGTGTCACTTCCCATTAATAAATTGCATCATTGTTAGTGGGCATTATAATTTCCTTGGACATTTTCCTCGTGGCAGTGTATTTGTTTTCGGTGGTACCTAAAATACGTGTACATATAAACCTATATAGCCTGGCAGCGGGAGTTTCCTAATGGTAATTTCAGCTGAAAGGATTTTTTTCCCTGGAAAGAACTCAGTGCACTAGCAGTGCTCCCTGAACTTGCTGTGCAGAAGCAAGCCAAACTCTAGGAGCTTTGCCAAGAACCAGAGTCCACTCCTACAAAAGGCAAGTTGTGCCCAAGCAGTACTTATCTGGTCTCACAGAGAAGTGAATGCTCTCAGATGAGCACTGTCACACACATGCAGGGGAAGTCAAGAGAAAAATAGTCTATATGAGCCCTATCATGGCCAAGTTTTGTGACCCTATATGTGCTTTCTTGTTTCCCTGATGTTCATTTAACTACATTATCTGGAAACTTCTGGAAGAAAATACTAACAAAGCCCTCTGAAGTAGAATAACATTCCTATTTCATTTTCAAATAGTTCTTATAAACTTTTCTTATCTTGGAGGTACAAAAAAGTAAAGGTTTGTGACTGCATCCTTGCTGTGCTTCTGGTAGCACCCATGCCCAGGGCACCAGCCAGAGCTCCAGCAAAGCCAGTGTTGAGTGTGTGCATGCAGTGAGGGATCAAGCTCAGTGCCTCTATCATAAGAAGCCAACAACAGGGATGACAGTAAAACTTGATACCAACAAAGAATTGCCTCAGTTAAAAACATGATGCTGTTATTTTCCTTCTTTTTAAATGCTGGGAAGGAGGAAGGAGCTCCATCATTCACCAAGGCCCAAGGAAACTCTGTGGAGGGTTTGTGCTGGGGTAAAGCATCAGCCACCTGCCCTTGGGGAGCAAGGGGCCTGGACAGCTTGCATAAAGCACACATTGTCCTCATTCTCGGCCCCCCTTGGGGAACTCGGGTTCAGGTTTGGATTTGGCATCATCACAGCTGGCATTTCAGGGTCTCTAGGAATGCAGGCAATCACTGGCATCCCACATCTTCTGCACACTCAAGCCCCATTTCCCATATTGGAAAACACCTGGACTGGAAGGTAGGGAAAGGTAGGTGAGCTGGAGTGAGTGGAGCAGGTGCTCTGCCCGGCTTCACCAGCTGCCATGTGCCTGTGCCCCTACCACCAACCACAGCCAAAAAACAAAATGTGCAAATGCTTCCTGACAGTAACACTTTCTCTGGGGCGCTGCTGGAGGTGTCCTACCACTGCCAACCTGCTGACAGCACCAGGCCCTCAGAGGCTGTCAGAACAAAGGCATTGCTGAGGTGTTGTGGCACTCGGGCAGCCCCTGGGCTGGCAGTGGGAGAGCACAACAAGTTGTAAAGATGAGGACAGAGCAGGAAAAAGGACACTCCTCAGACCAAATCAGCTTTCAGGGAAAACCTTTACACCTCAACACACACAGACTGCAGCACTAAAAATGAAAATGATAGATCAGTCCAGAAAGCTCTTTTGGTTTGTTTTTTACTGGCAATGATTTCACTTACATCTGAGATCTCAAAGCAAGCAGAAGTGATAACATGAACACTTATGAGGAATGAGTATATTAGAGTATGCCAAAAGAGAAACATTACTTTTTAAGCAATGCAAGATTTTCACTCCTGCTGAGTTTAGCACTGGTTTGAGCACAATATTTCCTCTAAAACTTGATCACGCAGAGTCACTTTGTAACAAAGGGTGGGTGAGCTAAAATGACCTTTCAAATATCTGCTAATTTCCTACTCTTCAGGAATCCCAAAGCCATTTACAAGAGGAGTGAACAGAGGAACAGATGAATAAAATCTTGCAAAACCTTTGGGAGATGGAGACAGGCAACAATATTTTCCCATTTTGAAGGTGGTGATAAAAGCAGTAGCCTGTCACCCGTGGTTTGTTTCAAAGGTGTCAACACACAGAGGAAGTGGAAAATTAGCTAACCTAACATGATCCTTCTCTCCCTGGGCCATGAAGCAAGTTAAGGGAAACAAACTCAGATGTATCCAACTGCAGCAATTTTTCAGTTGATTTTGTACCATGGCCCCAAACAGCAGCAAGATGAGAAAAGGCTGATTTTATAAATGCCCCTTTCCATTCTGATTAGAAAAATGCACTTCCAGGCCTGACTGGGTGATAACAGCAATGCATGAAGTGAGCATGGGTGCTCGGTGCATGTGATCAAATAGATTTGCTCCTTGGGGGACACCAACTTACCAGCCAGGTGGGAGCTGTGGGCCCAAGCGTGTCTGTGGTCCACCTTGGTGCTTGTAGCTCTCCACCTGCGTGTTGCACAGCTGGCTCGTGTATCGTCAGCACCAGCACAGGGTCTCTGAGAATCGAATAATCTGAAGGTAGAAGTGCTTGCACCCACCCAGGGCCTCCATCATCTTCTGAGACATGATGTGAAAGGGGCTGGTATCCCAGGTTTCTTCTTGGAGTAAAGTCCTCAGATCTGTGTTGGAGGAGGTAAATGATGGAAAAGCAGAGACACAGCCCAAGGTCACATTTCCTAATTGACAACCTTTTTGGTTTGCTTGTGCTGTAGGAGTTATTGTTTTCTTCTTCCCCAACACCCCTAGTTCTTACTAGAACATGGATATACTTTGCATCAGAAACGTGGCCAATCTCAATTTATGCCTGAATTAGACATAAGCATCTCCTGTTGATCACCATCTATTTGAAACTGTATTTGAGCTGTAACATATGGTTATTGCATGTTTTTGAAATCAAATCAAATTATTTGATCTTAAATTTAGTCTGCTTTTGATCTGGACAGGAATCCAAATCTTATCTCTCTCTCTCTCTCTTTTTTTTTTTTGTATCTACATAAATTGGACTTGCAGTAACGAAGTTCTGGTTTGGGGTAGTGCCTTGCTTTATGGCTAGCTCTAAGCAAGATTCAGTGAGCAAGTATTTATTTTAAATGTGAATTTCCTGAGGTCTCTGCACCTTTAGTAGCTAGAATGATTTGCAGTATACTGGATCACTGCATGACACTGAGAAAGACCTTATTCATTGCTTCCAAAAAGCTATTAAAAATATCCCATAAGAAGATAAGTTGCTTAGGAGGTGTCTGTGTAGCAGAAGATTAAACCTACCTCAGTCAGACAATGTTTCATGGTTAGACCACCAGGCACTGCTCTTCTCTTCATAAACCCCATTCCACTATATCATTTCTTCTTTAATGTACTCTACCTGGCTTCCTGCTGAGGATGATCTATGTGCTTTCTGAAAGCAGAAACTAATATTATTCTGGGGAAGGGAATAGGAAATAGAAATTAAGCTGATTATTTAATTTTCATCCAGGAAATTTTGAAGACTTAGCAGCTTTTTTTTTTTTTCCTCTGAAGAAATTGTGGCTTTTTCTCTTTGCTTTTACTGAAAACATGATAAATACATATTTTCTAAGCTACGTTTTGCATAAAGGGGATATATCAAGGGATAAAATCCAATGAACCAAATTTGCTTATGGGAAGGCCATGTGTATCTCCAGGAAAGAATGCAGAGATAAAGCACACCTGTGGTTAAATTATCTGTGGAGAGGATTGAAGTGCTCACTGGAATCAATGAAGCAGCCTTTTGCAGCAGGAGAGGCTGCTGAGTGAATCTTACAGCTATTTGAGAGAGGAGAAACAGAAGAGCTCCACTGGCAGGGTATCATGGTTGCTTTTACTTTGGCACCTTCCTGGGTGAGAAATGTGGTGGTCACTCTGTCCTCTGTGGCTTGTACCAGCCTCCCCTTTCCTGGGAGCAGGTGGGGTCCAGTAAAACAGCAGTAAGGAGAGGCACTGGCAGTGTTCCAGGGACTTGGCCAAGGCAATAATGGGGAGCAGTGGCATCAGCCCCAGAGGCACAAGCCCAGCCACCACTGGCAATTTTCTGCATCTCAGGGAAGGCAGATTGTTGGACTGAGGTTCAGGCCTGCACACATCCCTACAGGGAGTTAAATTTCTCAGTGGCTTTAATTGCATAAAATCAGAAGTGCCTAACTCTTGCCTCAGTCTTTTTTATGTGTGTTATTTTTAAAACAAATGAAAAAAGCCAAACAAAAACCAAACCAAACAAACAAAACCCCCTCAAGCAAGCAGAAAAATCCCATATAATGAAAATAAAACATTTCTCTAAAAAGAAGTTCAGGCACGTGGGAAAGAAGAATGGAGCTTGGAAGAGTAAATGCTCACAGTGCTTTAATTCATTTACCAATGCTAGAGACCTGTTCCTAGACTCTGCCTATGGTCAGAGAGGTGAGAGGATTTCCTCAAAAAAGAGATCCAAATCCCTCCCACTAGCTGCCTGCAGCTAGAATGTGTGATCATCCTGAAGCAGGTCAGTACCATGTCCATGAGCCACATTGATGACCCCTTCCCTTCCCTTCCCTTCCCTTCC